>NW_027196085.1:0-22500 GCF_038502225.1 Cherax quadricarinatus | reverse complement strand
GAGCTGTTACCTACATCAGCTCATTTGAAAGCATTTTGATCATGAAACATACAAGTATTTTTATTGTTATGAAACATACAAGTATTTCTATTGTTATGAAACATACAAGTATTTTTACTGTTATGAGACATACAAGTAAGGAACAGGATGAAGTTGGAGCCATCTGTGGGCCAGTATTTTCATCTGATCAACTGACTTTATCTTGTTGACATCATAATGCTGTACGAATGTGTTCCATACCTGAGTCAACTTAGAGGTAAATGATCTCAGATGAAGTGATGTTCTGGAGAAGGGTATAGCCAGAGTAAAGTTGCTGCTTTCTGCCCGTCTTGTGGAATAGAAGCTTGCTTCACGCTGTTCTCGAAGTGGATCCAAGTGTGGTACTTTGACAATATTGGCCTTGTACATGACAGTAAGGCCACCCACATCCCTCCTGTGTTGAAGGCTCTGCTGAAATGTCAGATCAATCCAGGATTGGTCCAGGAGAGAGATGAGACGTCTTGCTCTGTTATCTACTCTGTCATGCAGTCGCAGATGAGAAGGGGGGGGGCAGGCAAACCAAGAAAGTGGAGCATACTCACGGTGTGAGCGTACTTGTGCCTCGTACAAAATCTTGCAACCCCTGCTGTCAAGCAGATGTGAAATACGGCGAAGTGCTGTAAGCTTCCTGGCTGCCTTGTTTGCAAGATTTACAGTGTGGATTTTCATGGTCAGTTTGGAGTCAAATTTCACCCCAAGGATATCAACTTCTTCCCTAGGTGCCAACACTCTCCCATTCATCCTTACTACTGCACCAGCATTACCATCATGGTGCCTAGAGATCATCATCGTTGTGTTTTCTCAGGTGCAAATGTTACTTGCCATCTATTTCCCCAAGCTGATATAGCTCTTAGCTGGTGATTGATGTAGCTTAGAGCTGCTGGCATTTCTTCTCTTGGACAAGTGAATGTCAGTGTACAGTCGTCTGCATATGCATGGGATTCTGGGATGAGATGAAGAAGGTCGTTGAAGTAGACATTCCATAACATTAGTCCCAGAATGCTTCCTTGTGGAACACTTGCCCCAATAGGATGTCTTGCTGATTCCGTTAAATTGAGAACTACCCTTAGAGATCTACCATGAAGGTAATCAATGAGGAGACATAGCGTAGAGCCTGCAATTCCCAGTGCTTGAAGTTTTACTAAGAGGCCCTGGTGCCACACCCAGTCGAAAGCACCAGCAATGTCCAGTGCTACCACACAGCTGACTTTGGATTCATCCAGTGACTGGTGCCATTTAGTGGAGAGGTTTAACAACAGAGCAGTAGCACAGTAACCTTTCCTGAAGCCATATTGACAGTCACAAAGTAGTGAGTGGTAGTCAAAAAATTCTGTCATTTGTCTTGAGATTATTGTCTCAAGGAGCTTGCCAGTGATTGACAGGAGTGACACTGGTCTGTAGTTGCTGATTTCTGCTCTGCTCCTTCTTTTTGTGAACAAGGACTACATTTGCCTCTTTCCACAGAGAGGGCCATTTACACTGTACTAGGCAGTGCTGAAAGATGCGAGTTAGAGGTGCTGCTAGCTGGTCTGCACATCTTCTCAGCAATCTTGGGCTCAACTTGTCTGGGCCCACAGCCTTTTCTTGGTCAAGTGATTTAAGAAGGAAATGCACCTCCTCCTGCCTTATTGTCACCACTGACAGTTTTGACACAGTTCTTGCAGCTAGCCAAGGAGGGTCCCTTGCTGGATCAGGAACTTGCATTTTGGTAGCAAAGTGTTCGCCAAAGAGGTCAGCTTTCTCTTGACTACTAGTACAAGTGGTCCCATCCTGTCGATTTAGAGGTGGAATGAGTTCATCAGGCAAATAACCTTGTCTGTCTGTGACCAGGGACCACCAGGTTTTGGAACCTACTCTACCTGATGCCAGCTTTCTTTTTGTGTCCATCTCCCATTTAGCGATGGCCCACTTTTGAACGTCACCCATGTGCCTACAGACTTGCCTATGCAAGTTCCTATTATAGGTGGTAGGATGTCTCTTATACCTTTGCCATGCCTTGTACTTAGCAGTAGCAGCCTCTCTACAACGAAAGCCAAACCAAGGCTGATCTGTAGGCTTTGTCACGTATTGCCGGTGAGGAATGTGTTTTTTCTGTAAATTAAGTATGTGTCCAGTGAAAGCTTTCACTTGGTTGTCAGCATCCCCTTGGAGAAGAACATTCCAATCAGTGGTGGCGAGCTCAGAGCAAAGGGCTGGCCAATTACCTCTTTCCCATAGCCAGGTTGTGTGTGTGGACTCCTCACCTCATTCTGTTGGGATCTTAAGTGTCGTAAAAATAGCCTTGTGGACAGATGATCCAATGTAGCCAAGGGGTTGACAAGTGACTATACCTTCTGCTAGATCACTCACTACTTGGTCAAGGGAGGAACCAGAGATGTGAGTAGGGAAATCAACAAAGTTTCTCATGTCAAATACTGCAAGAAGGTAATCAAAGTACCTCTGTATAAGGTGTTGGTTGAGGTCACCAATAATTATGACATGTTGACATTTGTGTTGTAGCAGAAGGGAGTCCACATTTTCCATTAGGAAGTTGATGGGGTCTGCATGTTGCCACTGAGGTCTGTACATTGCACATGCTAGTACAGAGGTACTAGTGTTTATGCATAGCTTGAAGAATATCATTTCAAGATGAGTAGGGATGGCAACATCAATGTTCTGGGGATGTACACTTTTAGAGAAGCACACAGCAACACCACCTCCTTGCCCTTGCCTGTCTCTTCTCATCCATGAGGTGTAGCCAGCAATTCTTGCAAAATTTTCTGGAGTCCTGTCGTCCAAAAATGTTTCAACAACAGCTCTCATGTCGGGACATCAAGTGTTCACAAAACTGTGTGTGAGCTCTCCAACATTAGTAATGAAACCTCTAATGTTGGCCGACAGGATGCTGATAGACTGGCTCCTCGTGATGAGGTCAGCTTGAGGTGGTGGGTGTGTAAGGCATGTAAGGTGCCTGTCCTCGAGAGAGGTAGGTCACTGAGGCAGCTGCAGGGATGTAGGTCTGTGGTCTTGTATAGGGCACAATACCACCTGCTGGGCTGAGATAGGAGTAGCTGAGTGGGTGACGTGTGAGTGTGTTCACCTGCTCAGAAATCCTGCTGGTATGTTCCGAGAACAGGTCTCTAAACAGGTGGCCCTGTCTGTCAAGTTTCTTTTTCTTCCGACACTGGTCCTCCTGATGTCCTTTCTTGCGGCAGTAACTGCACCTGGTATATCTCGCAGGCAGTTGTTAGTGGTGTGCCCCTTCCGGTGACAGCGAGAGCGCTGCCTAGGTGCCTGGGAGGGTGGACTATTATTTGTTGCTCTTGTGTTTTGCTGATTTGTCTGCAGGTTCTGCTGCTGGGACTGTGTTGGTAGAGGGTGAGACGACTGTAGATGTCTTCCAACTCCACGTCCTCTACCACGCCCCTGTGCAGTTCTGACAGATGTGTCCCTACTGTTCGTACTTTGGCACAGTAGGTGTTAAGTACAGTGATAGTGCTTTGATTATTAACTGCACCAATCTCTGGTGGAGTAAATCCTGACTCAGAACTTGCCGATGAAGCACTGCTGCCAGATGTTGGAGTAGTGTCGGCAGGTGTGCTGACAGGTGTAGGGTCAGAGATGGTATGTGCACTATCTAGTGTACTGGCAGGTGCTGAAGCAGAGGTGTCAGGTGTAGGAGAATTAACAGATCCAAGGCTTGCTTCGTTGCTGGAGAGAGGATATGTTCCCTCTGTGGTGGTCAGCTCACTCTCTCTCTCTCTCTCTCTCTCTCTCTCTCTCTCTCTCTCTCTCTCTCTCTCTCTCTCTCTTTCTCTTTCTCTCTCTCTCTCTCTCTCTCTCTCTCTCTCTCTCTCTCTCTTTTCACTTTCTCTTTCTCTCTCTCTCTCTCTCTCTCTCTCTCTCTCTCTCTCTCTCTCACTCTCTCTCTTTCTCTCTCTTTCTCTCTCTTTCTCTTTCTCTCTTTCTCTCTTTCTCTATTTCTCTCTCTCTCTCTCTCTCTCTCTCTCTCTCTCTCTCTCTCTCTCTCTCTCTCTTTCTGAATATGTACATAAAATTGGTCAATTAGCAAGAACTTATTTAAAATTAAGTCGTTTCTAAAATTTTCTCTTATTCATTTAAAGATATATTTTTCATTTATGTTAATGTAAAAATGAATCATTTTGTACCAAAAGAACTTTAGAAAACTTAACTAAACTTATTGTAACAAGCTCAATTTAATTTGGCCTAATCCAGCTAAATACTATACGTATTTTAGATAAGTTTACAATAATTTAATAATAAAGAAACAGAATGAAATATGAAATTAAGACACATGTGCAACATCTGGGTATCTTTATTGTAGACGTTTCGCCATCCAGTGGCTTTATCAATACAAGTTCCAGGACACAACTTGAAGACAGTACGACTGTATACAGAAGATGAGGTAATCAGTCCCTCAACCTTGGAGTAGGTGCGAAGACCACCATAGTTGTGGAGATTCTGAAGCAGAAGCAAAGAGCCTGGCGTTTATATACAAACATCAGGTGTAGCAGACGAGGGCATGGTCACTGGTAGGCGGGATTCCCCAGTGGAAGTAGGTCCTTCCCAAAGAGATGGGTTAGTTGTAGTAGTAGTTGTCATAGTCGTGAAGGTTATGTGCATGTCCTCAGAATCAAGATTCCATGATGTTGCAGTGTCTGACAAGTTGTGCAAGAATGTAAGTTGTGTCCTGGAATGTGTATTGATAAAGCCACTGGATGGCGAAAAGTCTACAATAAAGATACCCAGATGTTGCACATGTGTCTTAATTTCATCTTGTCGGTATTATATACCATTCTTGCACAGAATGAAATATATTTTTTTGGTTAGGTTGAGAATGATTTTTGCAAAATCGTTGCATACACAAATTTTTGCTTGCCTTATTTAGCAAGAAGAGCATTGATATTTAAGGCAAAATCTCAAGTTTTACCTATTTGGGATGATATGTACACCTACCATCCGACTTACGACCTGCTCGACATACGACCACTCGACTTACGACCGTGTTTTGTATGCCAAATTTCTGGGAAATAAACAACTGTTTGTGTTGTATAAACACAAAACAACTGTTTGTGTTGTACACAGTGTTTATCCTAAACTTTACAGTATAAAATACAGTACTAACAGCATAAAAAGTAAAGTAAAAAATGAAATACCAAAATAAAACAATAAAATAAAGTCATTACAAAAATGTGATGTTGATATTCAGTAGTAAGGTTCGACTTACGTCCATTTCGACTTACGACCGGATGGTCGGAACCATGCTTGGTTGTAAGTCGAATGGTACTTGTATATATAATGAGGGAGAGGACACAAAAATGAAAGGGGCTAGGAAGAGAGAAAAGAACAGAATCAGCAGAGGACAACCAGAGCAGGGCAGAGCAACAAGTGCAAACACACAAAGAACCACCCCCAAAACTCCTCAACCAAACACGCTATCCCAACACAAACCACAATCCATACTTTCAGCTCCCACCCTACACTATGCTGTAGAAACCCACAGCACACTGCCAAGTCCCCCACTCTCACAGACCCCCCAAAACACAGTGTTGGAGAGGAAGCTGAAGGTATGGTACACCAACGCTGATAGAATAATGAATAAGTGGGAGGAGTGGCACAAAAGAGTCAGAGGCATCACCGGACATCATAGCTCTCACAGAAACCAAGCTCACAGGGATGATAACAGATGTCATCTTTCCAATGGGATATCAGATTCTGAGGAAAGACAGAGGAATCAGAGTGGGGTGGAGGAATGGCACTGCTCATCAAAAGCCATTGGGATTTTGATGAACTGGAGAGAGGAGACAGAGGAGAAGCAACTGTTTACATAATAGGAACACTTCAGTCTGGAGGTCCCAAGGTGGTAATTGCCGTGATGTGTGACCCACCACAGAACAGCAGGAGGCCAATGCAAGAGTATGATGAGAGTAATAGAGCGATGGTTGACACACTGGCTGAAGTGGCCAGAAGGGCTCATGCAAGCAGGGCAAAGCTGCTGATTATGGGTGACTTCAGTCACAAGGAAATCAACTGGGAGAACCTGGAGCCACATGAGGGCCCAGAAACGTGGAGGGCCAAGATGATGGAGGTGGTACTGGAAAACCTCATGTGCCAACACATAAGGGACACTACCAGAGAGAGAGGAGAGGATGAACTAGCGAGACTGGGCCTAGTATTCACCTTGAGTAGTGCAGATATTGAGGACATCACATATGAAAGACCCCTCGGGTCCATTGATCACGTGGTCCTGAGCTTTGAATACATAGTAGAGTTACAAGTGCAGAGGGAAGAAGGAAGGGCAGGACGAATTAATCCAAACATCAAGACAGAGGACTATGCAGGCATGAAGAATTTCCTGCACGGGATTGAGTGGGACAGAGAACTGGCAGGGAAGTCAGTAAACAAAATGATGGAATATGTGACAACAATATGCAACAAAGCTGAGGAGAGGTTTGTACCCAAGGGTAACAGGAATAACGAGAAAGCCAGGTTTACCCAGAGGTGTAAGGAGGTCAAAACCAAGTGTGCTAGAGAATGGAAGAAGTATAGAAGGCAAAGGACTCAGGAGAATAAGGAGAGCAGTTGTAGAACCAGAAATGAATATGCACAGGTAAGAAGAGAGACCCAACAACAATACGAGAATGATATAGCAGCGAAAACCAAGTCTGATCCGAAGTTGTTGTAGTCACATTAGGAGAAAAATAACAGTCAAGGACCAGGTAATCAGGCTGAGGAAGGAAGGAGGGAAGGTCACAAGAAATGACTGCCAAGTATGTGAGGAACTCAACATGAGATTCAAAGACGTGTTCACAGAGGAGACAGAAGAAACTCTAGAAAGACGGAGAGGCTGGGTATGCCATCAAGTGTTGGACACAATACATACAACCGAGGAGGAAGTGAAGAGGCTGTTAAGCAAGCTAGATACCTCAAAGGCGATGGGGCCAGATAACGTCTTTCCATGGATCCTGAGAGAGGGAGCAGAAGAGTTATGTATACCTCTAACCACAATCTTCAACACATCTGTTGAAACAGGGTGAGTACCTGAGGTATGGAAGACAGCAAATGTAGTCCCAATTTTTAAAAAAAGTAGACACGAAGTATTAAACTACAGACCAGTGTCACTAACAAGTATGGTATACAAGGTCATGGAGAAGGTTATCAGGAGAAGAATGGTGGAGCACATAGAAAGGAATGAGCTTATCAGTGACAGCCAGCACGGTTTCAGGGACGGGAAATCCTCTGTCACAAACCTACAGGAGTTCTATGACAAGGTGACAGCAGTAAGACAAGAGAGAGAGAGGGGTGGGTAGATTGCATTTTCTTGGACAGTGAGAAAGCATTTGACACAGTTTCACACAAGAGATTAGTGCAAAACCTGGAGGACCAAGCAGGGATAACAGAGAAGGCACTACAATGGATCAGGGAATACCTGTCAGGAAGACAACAGCGAATCATGGTACGTGACGAGGTGTCTGAGTGGGTACCTGTAACAAGCGGGGTGCCACAGGGGTCAGTCCTAGGACCAGTGCTGTTTCTGGTACTTGTGAAAGACATGACTGAAGGAATAGACTCCGAAGTGTCCCTGTTTGCAGGTGATGTGAAGTTGATGAGAAGAATTCAATCGGACGAGGACCAGGCAGAACTACAAAGGGATCTGGACAGGCTGCAGGCCTGGTTCAGCAACTAGCTCCTGGAGTTCAACCCCACCAAGTGCAAAGTCACGAAGATTGGGGAAGGGCAAGGAAGACCACAGACGGAGTACAGTCTAGGGGGGCCAGAGACTACAATCTCACTCAAGGAAAAGGATCTTGGGGTGAGTATAACACCAAGTACATCACCTGAGGTGCACATCAACCAAATAACTGCTGCAGCATATGGGTGTCTAGGAAACCTAAGAACAGCATTCTGACATTTTAATAAGGAATCGTTCAGGATCCTGTACACCGTATACGTTAGGCCCGTATTGGAGTATGCAGCACCAGTTTAGAACCCACACTTAGCCAGGCATGTAAAGAAACTAGAGAAAGTGTAAAGGTTTGCAACAAGACTAGTCCCAGAGCTAAGGGGTTTGTCCTACAAGGAGAGGTTAAGGGAAATCGACCTGATAACAATAGAAGACAGGAGAGATAGGGGGGATATGATAATGACATTAAATACTGAGAGGAATCAACAAGGTAGACAGAGACAGGATGTTCCGGAGATGGGACATAGCAACAAGGAGTCACAGAAGTTGAAGACTCAGATGAATCACAGGGATGTTAGGAAGTATTTCTTCAGTCACAGAGTTGTCAGGAAGTGGAATAGTCTGGGAAGTGATGTAGTGGAGGTAGGATCCATACATAGCTTTAGAAAGAGGTATGATAAAGCTCATGGAGCAAGAAGAGTGCCGTAGTAGCGATCTTTAAAGAGGCGGGGCCAGGAGCTCTGAATCAACCCCTGCAGCCACAACTAGGTGAGTACACACACACATACACACAGATAGTAAAGTGCAAATCTAGTGCTGTGATTGAAGTACTGTAAATGGGATTAAAACAAATATAGAGAAGAAATTGAAGTGGAAAGACATCAGGAGTGTGCCACAACGAGTCTCAGTGCTGCCAGCCGCAAGTACTCACCTAAACATGGTTAGTTGGGGTCGGTTGTAGGTCTGGGTCCCACCAACTGTAACGTGAGGAGGTCCTCTCTCAAAGTGAGCAAGGAATAGGCTAATAACCAGCAGTAATTGGTACTTAAATCCAGAAGTCAGGGTGGATAGTCAGGTGTGTCTATTAGACTAGTGCTCACTGGGAAGTGCAATAGGTGGAGAGGGTAGATTCTATGAAACAGAGCTGTCTAGTAATTACAAGTTGGGACTACAAAGATTTGAGTCTGTGGTGTAGAGTTTATTAGGCCACAATAACAGTACACACACACACAAGGGCTTGTGAGTGCACCCGATTGAGTTGGGCATACACACACACATATATGACCAGCGAGCACCCCGTGTAAGCAGTCACTTTACAGAGACCGCTCACACACCCCCAACCCACCCACCCACTACCAGGCACTAACCCACATACTCTTCCTCTCACTATCCCGTACTTGGTACACCCCTTCACACTATCACACACATTCATACTCACCCACTCTCACGCCCCCCCCAACAAACACATACATATACACACAGAGGGGCCAGGAGCCAGGTCTTGACTCTTCCCCCCTCTTTTTTCTTTCTCCCTCCATCCCTTCCTCCTGATCCTCTCTTTCCCTCCCCCATTCCCTTTTGCTTTTCCCTCCTCCCTTGCCCTCTTCACTCTCCCTCTCTCTCTGCCCCCCGTCCCACTCTCTCTCCATCACTCTGTCCCCCTCCCTCTTACACTCCTACCTTTCATTCTCTCTCTCTCTCTCTCTCTCTCTCTCTCTCTCTCTCTCTCTCTCTCTCTCTCTCTCTCTCTCTCTCTCTCTCTCTCTCTCTCTCTCTCTCTCTCTCCTCTCTCTCTCTCTCCTCTCTCCTCTCTCTCTCCTCCTCTCTCTCCTCTCTCCCTCTCCCTCTCTCTCTCTCTCTCTCTCCCTCTCTCTCCTCTCTCCTCTCTCTCTCTCTCTCTCTCTCTCTCTCTCTCTCTCTCTCTCTCTCTCTCTCTCTCTCTCTCTCTCTCTCTCTCTCTCTCTCTCTCTCTCTCTCTCTCTCTCTCTCTCTCTCTCTCTCTCTATCCCTCTCTCTCTCTCTCTCTCTCTCCCTCTCTTCTATCTCTCTTCTCTCTCCCCTCTCTCTCTCTCTCTCTCTCTCTCCCTCTCTCTCTCTCCCTCTCTCTCTCTCTCTCTCTCTCTCTCTCCCTCTCTCTCCCTCTCTCTCTCTCTCTCCCTCTCCCTCCTCTCTCTCTCTCCCTCCCTCTCTCCTCTCTTCTCTCTCTCTCTCCCTCTCTACAGGGTTTGACAAGGTTAAGGATCCCTAGCTTTATTGACAGCTATATTACAGGTTAAGGATTCCTAACTTTGTTGGCAAAGCTAAGAGCTGTTACCTACATCAGCTCATTTGAAAGCATTTTTATTGTTATGAGACATACAAGTACGGGACAGGATGAAGTTGGAGCCATCTGTGGGCCAGACATTTTCATTTGATCAACTGACTTTATCTCGTTGATATCATTATGCTGTACGAATGTGTTCCATACTCGAGTCATCCTGGGTATGTATGATCTCAGATGGAGTGATGTTCTGGAGAGGTACAGTCAGAGTGAAGTTGCTGCTTTCTGCCCGTCTTGTGGCATAAAAGCTTGTTTCACGCTGTCCTCGAAGTGGATCCAAGTGTGGTATTTTGACAATATTGGCCTTGTACATAACAGTAAGGCCACCCACATCCCTCCTATGTTGAGGCTCTGCTGAAATGACAGATCTATCCAGGATTGGTCCAGGCGAGAGATGAGCGTCTTGCTCTGTTCTCTACTCTGTCCAGCAGTCGCAGATGAGGGGGAGGGGGCAGGCAAACCAAGAAAGTGGAGCATACTCAAGGTGTGAGCGTACTTGTGCCTCGTATAGGATCTTGCAACCCCTACTGTCAAGCAGATGCGAGATACGTGAAGAATGCTGTAAGCTTCCTGGCTGCCTTGTTTGCAAGATTTACAACATGGTTCTTCATGGAGTTAGTTTGAGTCAAATTTCACCCCAAGGATATCAACTTCTTCTCCAGGTGCCAACATCCTCCCATTCATCCTTACTACTGCGCCAGCATTACCATCATGGTGCCTAGAGACGATCATCATTTGCGTTTTCTCAGGTGCAAATGTTACTTGCCATCTATTTCCCCAAGCTGATATAGCTCTCAGCTGGTGATTGATGTAGCTTAGAGCAGCTGGCATTTCTTCTCTTGGATAAGATGAATGTCAGTGTACAGTCGTCTGCATATGCATGTGATTCTGGGATGAGATGAAGAAGGTCGTTGAAGTAGACATTCCATTAACAGTGGACCCAGCACGCTTCCTTGTGGGAGCGCTTGCCCCAATAGGATGCCTTGCTGATTCCGTTCCATTGAGGACTACACTTAGAGATCTACCATGAGGTAATCACTGAGGAGACATAGCGTAGAGCCTGCAATTCCCAGTGCTTGAAGTTTTGCTAAGAGGCCCTGGTGCCACACCCGGTCGGCGCCAGCAATGTCCAGTGCTACCACACAGCTGACTTTGGATTCATCCAGTGACTGGTGCCACTTAGTGGAGGTTTAGTTTAACAGATCAGCAGCAGGTAACCTTTCCTGAAGCCATATTGACGATCACAAAGTAGTGAGTGGTAGTCAAAAAAAATCTGTCATTTGTCTTGAGATAATTGTTTCAAGGATCTTACCAGTGATTGACAGGGAGTGACACTGGTCTGTAGTTGCTGATTTCTGCTCTGCTCTTCTTTTTGTGAACAGGGACTACATTTGCCTCTTTCCATGGAGAGGGCCATTTACACTGTACTAGGCAGTGCTGAAAGATCTGAGTTAGAGGTGCTGCTAGCTGGTCTGCACATCTTCTCAACAATCTTGGGCTCAACTTGTCTGGGCCCACAGCCTTTTCTTGGTCAAGTGATTTGAAGGAAATGCACCTCCTCCTGCCTTATTGTCACCACTGACAGTTTTGACACAGTTCTTGCAGCTAGCCAGGAGGGTCCCTTGCTGGATCAGGAACTTGCATTTTGGTAGCAAAGTGTTCAGCAAAGAGGTCCGCCTTCTCTTGACTACTAGTAGATGGTCCCATCCTGTCGATTTAGAGGTGGGAATAAGTTCATCAGGCAGATAACCTTGTCTGTCCTTGACCAGGGACCACCAGGTTTTGGAGCCTACCTACCTGATGCTAACTTTCTTTTTAGTGTCCAACTCCCATTTAGCAATGGCCCACTTTTGAACATCACCCATATGCCTACAGGCTTGCATGTGCAAGTTCCTCTCTCTCCCTCTCTCTCTCCCTCTCTCTCTCTCACTCTCTCTCTCTCTCTCTCCTCTCTCTCCCTCTCTCTCCCTCTCTCTCTCTCTCTCTCTCTCTCCCTCTCTCTCTCTCCCTCTCTCTCCCTCTCTCTCTCTCTCCCTCCTCTCTCTCTCTCTCTCTCCCTCACTCTCTCCCTCTCTCTCTCTCTCTCTCTCTTTTTTTTTTTTTTTTTTTTTTTTTTTTTTTTTTTTTTTTTTTACACAGGGTTTGACAAGGTTAAGGATCCTAGCTTTATTGACAGCTATATTACAGGTTAAGGATTCCTAACTTTATTGGCAGCTAAGAGCTGTTACCTACATCAGCTCATTTGAAAGCATTTTTATTGTTATGAGACATACAAGTGCAGGACAGGATGAAGTTGGAGCCATCTGTGGGCCAGCATTTTCATTTGATCAACTGACTTTATCTCGTTGATATCATTATGCTGTACGAATGTGTTCCATACTCGAGTCATCCTGGGTATGTATGATCTCAGATGGAGTGATATTCTGGAGAAGGGTACAGTCAGAGTGAAGTTGCTGCTTTCTGCCCGTCTTGTGGCATAAAAGCTTGTTTCACGCTGTCCTCGAAGTGGATCCAAGTGTGGTATTTTGACAATATTGGCCTTGTACATAACAGTAAGGCCACCCACATCCCTCCTATGTTGAAGGCTCTGCTGAAATGACAGATCTATCCAGGATTGGTCCAGGCGAGAGATGAGACGTCTTGCTCTGTTCTCTACTCTGTCCAGCAGTCGCAGATGAGAGGGGGCAGGCAAACCAAGAAAGTGGAGCATACTCAAGGTGTGAGCGTACTTGTGCCTCGCTGATAGGATCTTGTAACCCCTACTGTCAAGCAGATGCGAGATACGGCGAAGTGCTGTAAGCTTCCTGGCTGCCTTGTTTGCAAGATTAACAACATGGTTCTTCATGGTTAGTTTGGAGTCAAATTTCACCCCAAGGATATCAACTTCTTCTCCAGGTGCCAACATCCTCCCATTCATCCTTACTACTGCGCCAGCATTACCATCATGGTGCCTAGAGACGATCATCATTTGCGTTTTCTCAGGTGCAAATGTTACTTGCCATCTATTTCCCCAAGCTGATATAGCTCTCAGCTGGTGATTGATGTAGCTTAGAGCAGCTGGCATTTCTTCTCTTGGATAAGTGAATGTCAGTGTACAGTCGCTGCATATGCATGTGATTCTGGGATGAGATGAAGAAGGTCGTTGAAGTAGACATTCCATAACAGTGGACCCATTCACGCTTCCTTGTGGGAACGCTTGCCCCAATAGGATGCCTTGCTGATTCCGTTCCATTGAGGACTACACTTAGAGATCTACCATGAAGGTAATCACTGAGGAGACATAAGCGTAGAGCCTGCAATTCCCCAGTGCTTGAAGTTTTGCTAAGAGGCCCCTGGTGCCACACCCGGTCGGAAAGCGCCAGCAATGTCCAGTGCTACCACACAGCTGACTTTGGATTCATCCAGTGACTGGTGCCACTTAGTGGAGGTTTAGCAACAGATCAGCAGCAGAGTAACCTTTCCTGAAGCCATATTGACGATCACAAAGTAGTGAGTGGTAGTCAAAAAAATCTGTCATTTGTCTTGAGATAATTGTTTCAGGATCTTACCAGTGATTGACAGGAGTGACACTGGTCTGTAGTTGCTGATTTCTGCTCTGCTCTTCTTTTTGTGAACAGGGACCACATTTGCCTCTTTCTATGGAGAGGGCCATTTACACTGTACTAGGCAGTGCTGAAAGATGAGAGAGGTGCTGCTAGCTGGTCTGCACATCTTCTCAACAATCTTGGGCTCAACTTGTCTGGGCCCACAGCCTTTCTTGGTCAAGTGATTTAAGAAGGAAATGCACCTCCTCCTGCCTTATTGTCACCACTGACAGTTTTGACACAGTTCTTGCAGCCTAGCCAAGGAGGGTCCGTTGCTGGATCAGGAACTTGCATTTTAGTAGCAAAGTGTTCAGCAAAGAGGTCCGCCTTCTCTTGACTACTAGTAGAGGTGGTCCCATCCTGTCGATTTAGAGGTGGAATAAGTTCATCAGGCAGATAACCTTGTCTGTCCTGACCAGGGACCACCAGGTTTTGGAGCCTACCCTCCACCTGATGCTAACTTTCTTTTAGTGTCCACCTCCCATTTAGCAATGGTCCCACTTTTGAACATCACCCATATGCCTACAGGCTTGCATGTAGCAAGTTCCCTCTCTCTCTCTCTCTCTCTCTCTCTCTCTCTCTCTCTCTCTCTCTCTCTCTCCCTCTCTCTCTCTCCCTCTCTCTCTCTCCCTCTCTCTCTCTCTCTCTCTCTCTCTCTCTCTCTCCCTCTCTCTCTCCCTCTCTCTCCCCCTCTCTCTCCCTCTCTCTCTCTCCCCCTCTCTCTCTCTCTCTCTCTCTCTCTCTCTCTCTCTCTCTCTCTCTCTCTCTCTCTCTCTCTCTCTCTCTCTCCCCCTCTCTCCCTCTCTCCCTCTCTCTCTCTCTCACACACACACACACACACACACACACACACACACACACACACACACACACACACACACACACACACACACACACAAAGCTCATGGAGCGGGGAGAGAGAGGACCCAGTAGCAACCAGTGAAGAGGTGGGGCCAGGAGCTAGGACTCGACCCCTGCAACCACAAATAGGTGAGTACACACACACACACAAAGCTCATGGAGCGGGGAGAGAGAGGACCCAGTAGCAACCAGTGAAGAGGTGGGGCCAGGAGCTAGGACTCGACCCCTGCAACCACAAATAGGTGAGTACACACACACACACACACACACACACACACACACATACACACACACACACACACACACACACACACACACACACACACACACACACACACACACATACACACACATACACACACACACACACACACACACACATACACACACAAAAAGCTCAGCGAGCGGGGAGAGAGAGCACCCCGTAGCAACCAGAGAAGATGTGGGGCCAGGGAGCTAGGACTCGACCCCTGCAACCACAAATAAAGGTGAGTACACACACACACACACACACACACACACACACACACACACACACACACACACACACACACACACACACACACACACACACACACCTCCATTTCCTCTTCCTCCTCATCTTATCCCCCACTTCCTTTCCCCTACTCTCCTTGTGCCTCCTAATCTCTCTCCCCCTTTGCCCCTGTCCCCCCTCCTGCTCTATATCCTTCTCCCCTCTCTACCTCCCTCCCCCTTTTCCTCCCTACAACCCTGCAACAAACACATGCACACACACACACACTCAATCCTGAAAATACACAAGCTCTTTCTGTGGTTAAAAAAAAAATGAAAAAACGGGTTACCAAAGAGCAGGACAGAGAACCAGGGTTCTGGGTGATGAACCTGGGAGGGAAAATTGGAAGGCAGAGCTCACAAAAAGGGAGGAAGATTAGGGAAGGAAGCTAGAAGAGCTCGGCAAGAAAATGGAGGAGAGGATAACTGCAGAGAGCAGGAAATGGGAGCTACAAGCCATAGCTGCTGAAGCTAAGATACAGAGCTTAGAAGAGGAGCTAAAAAATCTTAAACATCCTAAAGAACCAAACGACAGTACAGCCATGACATAAGAAACTTCTATATCAGTCACAGACGAGGGGACTGTAGGGTGCGAAGGAGCTATACATGTCTCCCTCAACATTCGCGTTTTCAACTTTCGCGGGCTTCACACATTCGCTAATTCCCAACCGCCAAATTCCCAGCTGCCAAATCATATTTAAGTTTACTGCCACGAGTCCTTACTACCCTCCCTCCGACCCCTGCAACTGGCAGCCAGCCCTCCAACCACTGTGTGGTGAGTGTTTTGTTTGTTCATTATTTGCTATTAAACTACAGTATAAATAATGTAAACCCATCCTTGACTGCATATTAGAATGGCTATTCGGACAGGTATTGGAAGGTGACATCATGTGTTTACTCTTAAACACAGCAAAGAATCAAACATTTGTGCTACTGCTAATAATAATAATAATATTAATATAATAATAATAATAATAATAATAATAATAATAATAATAATAATAAATATGATAGAATTAGAGATGGAAATTGTACAAAAATACGAGGGTTGAAGCAGTGGTGGAGGAAGTGGTTGACACATCGTCAGTGTGGCTTTGTTTATGTTGGAGTGAGTATTAGTCTCTGTGCTCTTCCAAACATTTCACAGTAATTCATTGTATTTGGTGCTTGTAGATTGAGTGTTACTGGAGTGGTTGAGGCAGTGGTAGAGGCAGTGATAGAGGCAGTGGGTGAGGCAGCAGTTGAGGCAGTGGTAAAGGCAGTGGGTGAGGCAGTAGTAGAGGCAGTGATAGAGGCAGTGGGTGAGGCAGTGGTAGAGGCAGTGGGGGAGACAGTGGTAGAGGCAGTGATAGAGGCAGTGATATTTACTAACATATATGTTATAAATAATAATAGTACATTATGAATAACATTTATTATTATTATTATTATGAATGTTATTAATATTAACATGCACTATTATTATTTATAACATATATGTTAGTAAATACCACTGCCTCTACCACTGCCTCAACTGCTGCCTCACCCACTCCAGTCACACTCAATCTACAAGCACCAAATACAATGAATTACTGTGAAATGTTTGGAAGAGCACGGAGACTAATACTCACTCCAGCATAAACAAAGCCACACTGACGATGTGTCAACCACTTCCTCCACCACTGCTTCAACCCTCGTATTTTTGTAAAATTTCCTTCTTCAATTCTATCGTATTTATTATTATTATTATTATTATGTTATTATTATATTATTATTATTATTATTATTATTATTATTATTATTATTATTATTATTATTATTATATTATTATTATATTATTATTATTATTATTATTATTATTATTATTATTATTATTATTATTATTATGTACAGTGGACCCCCGCTTAACGATCACCTCCAAATGCGACCAATTATGTAAGTGTATTTATGTAAGTGCATTTGTACGTGTATGTTTGGGGGTCTGAAATGGACTAATCTACTTCACAATATTCCTTATGGGAACAAATTCGGTCAGTACTGGTACCTGGACATACTTCTGGAATGAAAAAAGATAGTTAATCGGGGGTCCACTGTATTATTATTTTTATTATTATATTATTATTATTTTTATTATTATTATTATTATTATTTATTTTTTTTTTTTATTATCACACCGGCCGATTCCCACCAAGGCAGGGTGGCCCGAAAAAGAAAAACTTTCACCATCATTCACTCCATCACTGTCTTGCCAGAAGGGTGCTTTACACTACAGTTTTTAAACTGCAACATTAACACCCCTCCTTCAGAGTGCAGGCACTGTACTTCCCATCTCCAGGACTCAAGTCCGGCCTGCCGGTTTCCCTGAATCCCTTCATAAATGTTACTTTGCTCACACTCCAACAGCACGTCAAGTATTAAAAACCATTTGTCTCCATTCACTCCTATCAAACACGCTCACGCATGCCTGCTGGAAGTCCAAGCCCCTCGCACACAAAACCTCCTTTACCCCCTCCCTCCAACCCTTCCTAGGCCGACCCCTACCCCGCCTTCCTTCCACTACAGACTGATACACTCTTGAAGTCATTCTGTTTCGCTCCATTCTCTCTACATGTCCGAACCACCTCAACAACCCTTCCTCAGCCCTCTGGACAACAGTTTTGGTAATCCCGCACCTCCTCCTAACTTCCAAACTACGAATTCTCTGCATTATATTCACACCACACATTGCCCTCAGACATGACATCTCCACTGCCTCCAGCCTTCTCCTCGCTGCAACATTCATCACCCACGCTTCACACCCATATAAGAGCGTTGGTAAAACTATACTCTCATACATTCCCCTCTTTGCCTCCAAGGACAAAGTTCTTTGTCTCCACAGACTCCTAAGTGCACCACTCACTCTTTTTCCCTCATCAATTCTATGATTCACCTCATCTTTCATAGACCCATCCGCTGACACGTCCACTCCCAAATATCTGAATACGTTCACCTCCTCCATACTCTCTCCCTCCAATCTGATATTCAATCTTTCATCACCTAATCTTTTTGTTATCCTCATAACCTTACTCTTTCCTGTATTCACCTTTAATTTTCTTCTTTTGCACACCCTACCAAATTCATCCACCAATCTCTGCAACTTCTCTTCAGAATCTCCCAAGAGCACAGTGTCATCAGCAAAGAGCAGCTGTGACAACTCCCACTTTGTGTGTGATTCTTTATCTTTTAACTCCACGCCTCTTGCCAAGACCCTCGCATTTACTTCTCTTACAACCCCATCCATAAATATATTAAACAACCACGGTGACATCACACATCCTTGTCTAAGGCCTACTTTTACTGGGAAAAAATTTCCCTCTTTCCTACATACTCTAACTTGAGCCTCACTATCCTCGTAAAAACTCTTCACTGCTTTCAGTAACCTACCTCCTACACCATACACTTGCAACATCTGCCACATTGCCCCCCTATCCACCCTGTCATACGCCTTTTCCAAATCCATAAATGCCACAAAGACCTCTTTAGCCTTATCTAAATACTGTTCACTTATATGTTTCACTGTAAACACCTGGTCCACACACCCCCTACCTTTCCTAAAGCCTCCTTGTTCATCTGCTATCCTATTCTCCGTCTTACTCTTAATTCTTTCAATTATAACTCTACCATACACTTTACCAGGTACACTCAACAGACTTATCCCCCTATAATTTTTGCACTCTCTTTTATCCCCTTTGCCTTTATACAAAGGAACTATGCATGCTCTCTGCCAATCCCTAGGTACCTTACCCTCTTCCATACATTTATTAAATAATTGCACCAACCACTCCAAAACTATATCCCCACCTGCTTTTAACATTTCTATCTTTATCCCATCAATCCCGGCTGCCTTACCCCCTTTCATTTTACCTACTGCCTCACGAACTTCCCCCACACTCACAACTGGCTCTTCCTCACTCCTACAAGATGTTATTCCTCCTTGCCCTATACACGAAATCACAGCTTCCCTATCTTCATCAACATTTAACAATTCCTCAAAATATTCCTTCCATCTTCCCAATACCTCTAACTCTCCATTTAATAACTCTCCTCTCCTATTTTTAACTGACAAATCCATTTGTTCTCTAGCAGTAGCACAAATGTTTGATTCTTTGCTGTGTTCAAGAGTAAACACATGATGTCACCTTCCAATACCTGTCCGAATAGCCATTCCAATATACAGTCATAAATGGGTTGACATTATTTATACTGTAGTTTAATAGCAAATAATAAACAAACAAAACACTCACCACACAGTGGTGGGAGGGCTGGCTGCCAGTTGTGGAGGGTCAGAGGGAGGGTAAAAGGGACTTGCAGTGGTGGATGCAGTGGTATTTAATAACATACATGTTGTTAAGACATAACGTATGTATTTAGTACAATTTACGACATTTTCATGTATTTTATGATTGTTCATGGTTCAACAAGTTAAGGAAGCAGTATTGTATTATATTTCCCTACAATATATTGGGGCACCAAACATTCACGGTTTTTCAACATTCGCGAGGCTCTTGATCCCCTAACCCTCGTGAATGTTGAGGGAGACCTGTACTGTATGTGAAGGCCCTATCAGACCCACATGGGGCCTGGGAAAAGAGGAGCACACCAAGAACAAATGAGGGGCTACAGACAATGAAGGAGCTAAGTTATATGCAGTGACTCAAACAGAAAACTGCAGTGGCCAGGAACAGCAGATCAGGAAAAGCAGACCACTGAGTGCATAGGCATCAGCCAGGGTAGAGACTGAAGGAAGGAATGCTTCAATGGAAGGAACTAAATCACTTAGGGATCCAAAGGGAGATACAGTGGAAGGAGGAAAGGGAGAAGTCAATTTTTGTCTACAGGCTCGAGGAGGTTGAAGGAGAAACCTATGACTCAAGAAAACAGGAGAAAAAAGCGATTGAAAGTATCATGAAAGCAATAGGTGAGGACGACATGACCCAGCTGACAAATTTTCGGAGAGTTGGGTGGTTTGCAAGAGGGAAAAAACGACCAGTCAAAGTGATTTTCAAGGCAGAATCAGCCCAACACAGGATCCTGCAGGAGAAGGCATGCCTAAAGGACAAACCACAATACCGGAGAGTGGGGAGAGGAGGGGTTGCTCTGCTCATTAAAAACCAATGGGGATTTGAGGAAATAGAAGGACTGGATGAGATTGGAGAAAGGGATTACATAGTAGGTACATTTCAGTCTGGGGAACATTAGTCATTGCAGTGATGTATAACCCACCACAGAACTGCAGGAGGCCAAGAGAGGAATATGAAGAGGGCAACAGAGCAGTGGCGGACACACTAACTGAGGTGGCCAGAAGAGCTCACTTGATCAGAGCAAAGTTACTGGTTATGGGCGATTTCAACCACAGGGAGACTGGGAAAACCTGGAGCCACATGGGGGTCCCAAAACATGGAGAGCCAAGATGATGGAGGTGGTGCTGGAAAACCTCATGCACCAACATGTTGGGAGGATGAACCAGCAAGACTGAACCTCGTATTCACCCTGAGCAGATCGGACATTGAGGACATCACATGGAGAGATCCCTTGGAGCTAGTGATCACATGGTTCTGAGCTTTGAATACATAGTAGAGTTATAAGTGGGGTAACAAGAGCTGAATGGGAAAAGCCAAACTATAAAAGGGGGGACTACACAGGTATGAGGAACTTCCTGCAGGAGGTTCAGTGGGACAGAGAATTTGTAGGAAAGTCAGTAAATGAAATGATGGACTATGCAACAACAAAATGCAAGGAGGCAGAGGAAAGTTTGTTCCCAAGGGCAACAGAAATAATGGGAACATCAGAATGAGCCATTGGTTTACCTGAAGGTGTAGGGAGGCAAAAACTAAGTGCACTAGAGAATGGAAAAAGTACGGAAGGCAAAGGACCCAGGAAAACAAGGGGGTTAGTCAAAGAGCCAGAAACTAATATGCACAGATAAGGAGGGAGGCCCAGCAACAGTATGAAAACAACATAACATTAAAAATCAAGTCTGACCTGAAACTACTGTATAGCCACATTAGGAGGAAGATAACAGTCAAAGACCAGGTAATCAGGTTGAGGAAAGAAGGTGGGGAACTCACAAGAAACGATCAAGAGGTATGTGAGGAGCTCAACACGAGATTTAAGGAAGTATTTACAGTGAAGACAGGAAGGACTCTGGGAAGACAGAATAGAGGGGGGCACCAAAAAGGGATATACCAACAAGCATTGGATGAAATTCACACAACTGAGGAGGAGGTGAAAAAGCTACTAAGTGACCTCAATACCTCAAAGGCAGTGGGACTGGACATCTCTCCCTGGGTAATTAGAGAGGGAGCAGAGATGCTATGTGTGCCACTGACCACAATTTTCAACATATCCCTTGAAATTGGACAACTACCCAAGGTATAGAAGATGGCAAATGTAGTCCCCATTTTTAAGAAAGGAGACAGAAATGAGGCACTAAACTATAGACCAGTGTCACTGACGTGTATAGTGTGTAAAGTCACGGAGAAGATTATCAGGAGGAGAGTGGTAGAGCACCTGAAATGGAACAAGATTATAAATGACAACCAGCATGGATTCATGGAAGGCAGATCCTGTGTCACAAACCTTCTGGAGTTTTATGACAAGGTAACAGAAGTAAGACACGAGAGGGAGGGGTGGGTTGATTGCATTTTCTTGGACTGCAAGAAGGCCTTTGACACAGTTCCTCATGAGAGATTAGTGCAGAAGCTAGAGGATCAGGCACGTATAACAGAAAGGGCACTGCAATGGATCAGAGAATACCTGACAGGGAGGCAACAACAAGTCATGGTACGTGATGAGGTATCACAGTGGGCGCCTGTGACGAGCGGGATCCCACAAGGGTCAGTCCTAGGACCAGTGCTATTTTTGGTACAGTAGACTGTTGTTTAGCTCGTTTTGGTTATAGCACGATTGATGAATTGCAGCATATTTTTGTATAACACTTCGTAAAATTAACATAACACAATTGACAGGAGGGGAAAAAATTTGAGAGCATTGCCTGTGGGATATCTGGAGTTTATCTGGAGAGAGTTCCGGGGGTCAACGCCCCCGCGGCCCGGTCTGTGACCAGGCCTCCTTAGGTCAGTGTCCCAGGATGCGACCCACACCAGTCGACTAACACCCAGGTACCCATTTTACTGATGGGGAACATAGACAACAGGTGGAAAGAAACACGTCCAATGTTTCTACTCTGGCTGGGAATCGAACCCAGGCCCTCACAGTGTGAAGCGAGAGCGTTAACCACCAGGCCACCAGGCCTCCAGGCCTCTGCTAGGAGTTTATACCTTTTCCTTGTCATATCTTAAATCTGCCAAGCAATCATGGCACCCAATAGGCATACAAGTGTTGCTGGAAGTGACAAGAAAAGGTTTAAGCATTTAAGTCTTAGAATTAACGAAGAAAACAGAGATATTAGACAAGAGATAACCTGTGGCCGTAATGAAGCGTCTGTGCATATAAAAAAA
>NW_027196084.1:0-110242 GCF_038502225.1 Cherax quadricarinatus | reverse complement strand
GACAAAGTCTTGACCCATTTTAGGGAAGTGTTAAACTGACGCCAGAAACAAAGCTCTCTGGACAGTTATTTTGCGAGACAGGACTCCAGTGATTCTCAAGTTGGTCCTAGTGGCATTAAGAAATAGAGAAGAGAAGTAACCCCAGAAAAGCAATTGGTACTTGAGGTGTTGATGGAAGGGGATTCCCCTTCCAAACTGTAAATAATCCAATCTCTCTCCTACTCCAGTCTCCCATACACTAAGAAGAATCTCCAATAAAGGTAAGTGTTATGCTGTTAATGTTTCATTCATCATTTCCCATTGTATTGTTTATGTACAACATTATATTTCATGTAAATTTTTTTTTTGTTTTAATACTTCTGGGTGTCAGGAATGGATTACTTGTATTTACATTATTTCTTATGGGGAAAATTGATTCGAAAATTGCAGATTTTGATAATAGTAGCACCTCCAGGAATGGATTAACTATGATAAACGAGGGACCACTGCATGTATATTATGTTATATGTATATTTTTTCTAGGTAGTAAGATGGTAGACAGCAACTGCCCAGGGAGGTACTACCGTCCTGCCAAGTGAGTGTAAAATGTAAGCCTGTAATTCTTTTACATGATGGTAGGATTGCTGGTGTCCATTTTTCTGTCTCATAAACATGCAAGGTTTCAGGTATGTCTTGCTACTTCTACTTACACTTAGGTCACACTACACATACATGTACAAGCATATATATACACACCTCTGTGGGTTTTCTTCTATTTTCTTTGTAGTTCTTGTTCTTGTTTATTTCCTCTTACCATTATAGGGAAGTGGAACAGAATTCTTCCTCTGTAAGCCATGCGTGTTGTAAGAGGCGACTAAAATGCCAGGAGCAAGGGGTAGTAAACTCTTCTCCTGTATATATTACTAAATGTAAAAGGAGAAACTTTTGTTTTTCTTTTTGGGCCACCCTGCCTCGGTGGGATATGGCTGGTGTGTTGAAAGAAAGAAAGAAAGATGTATACATGTATATTTTTTTCAACAAACCGGCCATATCCCACCGAGGCAGGGTGGCCCAAAAAGAAAAACAAAAGTTTCTCCTGTTAAATTTAGTATTATGTTATTATTTAGTATTACATGTATATTATTATTATTATTATTATTTATTAGTACAGTGGACCCTCAACTAACGAATCGCATAACATTAAATCCGCCTAACGAAGCATTTGAGTGTAAAAATTTTGGCCTGCCTAACGATAAAAGCTCGCCCAATGTGATTCCTCCCAAACCTGTCCGTCCAGCCTGAGCGCCTCAGCTGCCCTGCCATCATTGTTTACAAGCCAGGGTGGCCGGTTGCATGCACACTTTCGATACATTTTGTATTATTCCATTGTTTATAGTGCTTGTAACTGCTAAATAAGCCACCATGGGCCCAAAGAATGCTTCTAGTGCCAACCCTGTTGTAAAAAGGGTGAGAAATACTATCGTACCATGGTCAGCTGTTGCTGCACCACTGTCAGCTGTTGCTGCACCACCGTCAGCTGTTGCTGCACCACTGTCAGCTGTGCTGCACCAATCAGCTGCTGCTGCACCACAGTCAGCTGCTACTGCACCACGGTCAGCTGCTGCTGCACCACAGTCGGCGGTTTCTGACCAATATGATTTGTCCCGAACGTGTCCGTCCAGCCTGAGCACCTCAGCTGCCCTGTCGTCATTGTTTACAAGGCAGGGTGGCCGGTTGCATGCATACATTCGATACATTTTCTATTATTCCATTGTTTTTAGTGCTTGTAACTGCTAAATAAGCCACCATGGGCCTAAAGAAAGCTTCTAGTGCCAACCCTGTAGTAAAAAGTGTGAGAAATACTATTGAAATACTATTGTACCATGGTCAACTGCTTCTCCACCACTGTCAGCTGTTGCTGGACCAGTCAGCTGTTGCTGCACCATGGTCAGCTGTTGCTGCACCGCAGTCAGCTGCTGCTGCACCACAGTCAGCTGCTGCTGCACCACAGTCAGCTGTTGCTGCACCACAGTCAGCTGCTGCTGCACCACAGTCAGCTGCTGCTGCACCACTGTCAGCTGTTGCTGCACCACAGTCAGCTGTTGCTGCTGCTTCACCACCAGCTGTTGTTCCACCACCATCAGCTGCACTACTCAAAGATGTGGAGAGTGTGTTGTTGGTGTGGCTTAACGGAAAACAATTACCGAGAAACAACCACAGAGGGTTAGCCACCCAGGATAACCCAAGAAAGCCAGTACACCATCGAGGACTGTCTAACTTATTTCCATTGGGGTCCTTAACCCTTAAACGGTCCAAACGTATACATACGTTCACTCGCGCAGCATCCCGAATATTTTGAATTCTTTTTTTTTTTTTAGGTAAAAAGAACACATTTTTTTTATGTTTTAGAATAAAAAATTAGGGTCAGTACTTACCAAGATATGAGGCCGAGAAGTTGGCACTGAATGCTCACGTGACAGCAACATCAAGTCCTGCTGCTTGCGGAAGTATTGCCGATATACCTTTTTTTCTATTTTTTCATATTTTATATAATTTTTATGTTCTGATAATTACAATTTGTAGTAGTTCTTGTCATTTATAACCAATCTTTGTTCTAACACTAGTATTAGGTAATGAAATTGTTCTCAAATTTTCACAAACACACTGACAGGTGGACATTAACACCTGCCTTGGCCATTCAGTATTTGTATGTCCCAGCAATGTTTTGGATATGTAGAAGTATAGGACGAGCAGGAAGAGATGGGGGAGAAGGAGAAACAGGAGGAAGAGAAGGAAGAAGAGGAGGAGGGAGGAGGAGGAAGGAGGGAGGAGGAGGAGGAGGGAGGGAGGAGGAGGAGGGAGGGAGGGAGGGAGGGAGGGAGGAGGAGGATGAGGATGATGATGATGATGATGATAATGATGATGAGAAGGAGAAGGAGGAGGGGAAGATGAATACCTGGAGTTTACCTGGAGAGAGTTCCGGGGGTCAACGCCCCCGTGACCCTGTCTGTGACCAGGCCTCCTTGTGGATCAGAGCCTGATCAACCAGGCTGTACTGCTGGCTGCATGCAAACCAACGTACGAGCCACAGCCAGGCTGGTCAGGTACCGACTTTAGGTGCTTGTTCAGTGCCAGCTTGAGGGGAGATTGAGGTTTCCCGCGCGCGGAGCAAAAAAAAATTCGAAAATATATGAAAACTGAGTTATTGTTACCAAAAAATAGCTGAACTTTCTGGCTACACGCTGGTATAATTATTATCCTTGTACGATGTTTCTAAAAGGAATTACAGCCATTTATAACAGGCATGGTGACAGCGCTGACGCGACATAGTGCGTACGAAGCGCTGACTCAGCTTTGTTGACGTTTTCGTTACGTTTTTCCCCGTGTTATTTTATCGTTTTCGTACATCTTTTTATGTCTAATATAATACAAATTCACCATCTGAGATCATTGCAGAGTGGGTGGAGCTAATGTGATCAAGGAACCAATCGGGAACCCCTGGGAATAGTGCATAAAATGGCCGACACCTCCAGCCAACAAAATATTCCATACCCACGCTAATATCAATTATAAGGCTTATTTATCTATCACAATTGATCTATTATGATATAATGCAATATAATAATAGCATATAAACATAAAAAGTACACCTCAAAAAAAAATATATAGCATAATATGACGCCCCGAGGAATAAATTTCTATCGATATTTCCCCTGAAGGTGAAGAGAGGGTCCGCCCTCTCTCATCAGTGATGAGAGAAAACGGATTTACAATGGTTATCTGTAATAAACACTCGTAGGCCGCGGAAAAAGTGTAAAATAAAGCGAATTTTTCGGGGAAAATTTTTTTTCCCGGGCAGCGGGGGTGCCGCGCGCTGCGGCCTATATCTCGAAAGTAACTTATTTACCTATTTAGGGGGACTCCATCCTTATTTATGAATGAATTGACTTGATTTTCACAACAAACATAGGAGAATGATTGCTTTACAAGGTAGTGTGTACCTTTCTGAACTATCCCAAATATTTTTAGATTTATGTGGGCAACAAGACCGACATCTTCCAATATATCAAAAAAGTTATGAAACTTTATTTTTTTTTAGCAAGAAGATAAGGTTTATTTTAGAATTGTCAATGACAAGTGATGGAATTAGAGTTGTTCTAGCAGCAGCAAGTGTCAAAACCACTTGTCCGAGTACCACTGACAAACTGTGCCCTGCCAAATGCAATTTTTCGTAAATTTTGCATATTTCATTTCCTTTTTGGCCGATATGATTGAAACTTCAGCACAGCATACTCGATATAACCTTCTAATAGTACACCAAAAATGAACGTAATCGGTCCATAAAAAAAGGTTCGTTAACATGCGGCCAACATCTTCCCTTGAAGACTACCAGGGGTCTATTGGTAATCCCCCTTATGTGTGCTGGGAGGCAGTTGAACAGTCTTGGGCCCCTGACACTTATTGTATGGTCTCTTAACATGCTAGTGACACCCCTGCTTTTCATTGGGGGGATGGTGCATCGTCTGCCAAGTCTTTTGCTTTCGCTGTGAGTGATTTTCGTGTGCAAGTTCGGTACTAGTCCCTCTAGGATTTTCCAGGTGTATATAATCATGTATCTCTCCCGCCTGCATTCCAGGGAATACAGGTTCAGGAACTTTAAGAGCTCCCAGTAATTGAGGTGTTTTATCTCCGTTATGTGCGCCATGAAGGTTCTCTGTACATTTTCTAGGTCAGCAATTTCACTTGCCTTGAAAGGTGCTGTTAGAGTGCAGCAATATTCCAGCCTAGATAGAACAAGCGACCTGAAGAGTGTCATCATGGGCTTTGCATCCCTAGTTTTGAATGTTCTCAGTATCCATCCTGTCATTTTTCTAGCAGATGCGATTGATACAATGTTATGGTCCTTGAAGGTGAGATCCTCCGACATGATCACTCCCAGGTCTTTGACGTTGGTGTTTCGCTCTATTTTGTGGCCAGAATTTGTTTTGTACTCTGATGAAGATTTAATTTCCTCATGTTTACCATATCTGAGTAATTGAAATTTCTCATCGTTGAACTTCATATTTTCTGCAGCCCACTGAAAGATTATATAACATGAGAAGCTTGTAACATAGCCGCTTAAGTATCAGTATAAAGACCATGTTAGTGCTTTAGGGCAGGATGTAGAGAGGGATCACCTGACCCGCTTCCCCAGGGGTCAGCTGACCTCCACACACACACACACACACACACACACACACACACACACACACACACATATATATATATATATATATATATATATATATATATATATATATATATATATATATATATATATATATATATATATGTATATATATATAATGTAGGTGGTATGTGATATATATATATATATACATATATATAATATGTCGTGCCGAATGGGTAAAACTTGCAATTGTAGCTGAAATAGCAACGCTCTTCCTGCCGAATAAGGCAGGCGAAAATTTGTCTATGCAATTTCGCAAAAATCATTCTGAACCTAACGAAAAAATATATATTTCATTGTGTTTGTTTGTTATTAAATTATTGTAAACTTATCTAAAATATATTTAGTTGGATTAGGCTAAATTAAATTGCACTTGCTATAATAAGGTTAGGCAAGTTTTCTAAGGTTGTTTTTGTACAAAATCATTAATTTTTACACTAACACAAATGAAGAAATATATATCTTTAAACGTATAAGATAATTTTTTAGAAAGGACTTAATTTTAAATGAGTTCTTGCTAATTGACCAGTTTTACCTATTGGGCACGACATATATGTTTGTACAAGAGCTTGTATTCTCAAAGTGTCCTTGGAGACTTAAAGTGAGTAAGGTAATTGAGTGAGGTTCCATGTGGTAGTCAGCTGGTATTTCCACAATAGTTGGTTCTTCCATGTGGAACATCCAGTATGTGAGAGTCAGTAGGTGTCTGATCCTCACTGTGTGTTGCAACACCTGCCTCACTCTGTTGCAACACCTGCCTCACTGTGTTGCAACACCTGCCTCACTCTCCCTCACTGTGTTACAACACCTGCCTCATTGTGTGTTGCAACACCTGCCTCACTGTGTTGCAACACCTGCCTCACTCTCCCTCATTGTGTGTTGCAACACCTGCCTCACTCTCCCTCATTGTGTGTTGCAACACCTGCCTCACTCTCCCTCACTGTGTGTTGCAACACCTGCCTCACTCTCCCTCACTGTGTGTTGCAACACCTGCCTCACTCCCTCACTGTGTGTTGCATCACCTGCCTCACTGTGTTGCAACACCTGCCTCACTCTCCCTCACTGTGTGTTGCAACACCTGCCTCACTCTCCCTCATTGTGTGTTGCAACACCTGCCTCACTCTCCCTCACTGTGTGTTGCAACACCTGCCTCACTCTCCCTCATTGTGTGTTGCAACACCTGCCTCACTCTCCCTCACTGTGTGTTGCAACACCTGCCTCACTCTCCCTCATTGTGTGTTGCAACACCTGCCTCACTCTATCATGTGGGAGTTCGAACACGTGGATTGGGTAAAGAAATACTCACGTAGGCTGGTAGTACGTATAATTACAGATAATGTGGAGAGCGCCCTTACAGCCGTACCTTGTCTCCTTGCTCCTCTCGTAACACTGACTGCCTGGCCGCCCACAGTACCCATATGTGAGGGGGTCTTTGAATACTGCTAGGTCAGCACAATATGAGTTCAGACAGTGACTCAGGCAGAGACGGTTGGTCGTGAGTCAACTGGCACAGTGGTTACTGGTAACTGGTTACTACTACTGAGAGCTCGGCGACGCTAACGTATGTCGTCCCGACATACAACTAATACAAACTAGAGATGGCAGGTGTACTGCTTGGGCTGATTCTATACAATGTCAAAGTACACAACAATTAAACATTATAACATACATAAGTAGAACATTGGAATGGAAGCTTACGTAACTGAAACTGTAATGCAATACAAGGTATAATATAGCACAACTTAAAACTCAACGTTGAGAATACACAATAGAAGTGATAAAAAAAAATTTGATCGATCGATCTGTATTCATGTGATCTACGGATTCTGAGGGAGGAATATATACAAAGAAAGAGTGTTTAACAGAAAGGCAGATTCGGTGCACTCAAATCTAGACTGTTAACTCTCAGAATGCGGAGAGAACATGAACACAAAAAAAAAATTCTTGAATACTGATAAGTTGATACTGTAATTATTCATCTATACAGGTTATTTACATTTAACCCCAACTCTGCTTGGGTGAGATTGACATATGCAGAATGGGTGTCATCTCTGGGAGGATCAAACTCTGTAGCATTGGCTAACTCATGCTGTATTTGAGGCAAATCTGAAATGGAAGTTACAAATGATACTTGAGGATTTCTCAATACCTGTCGTGTACGTAGGGAATAACGACATTCAGGTTGATCGTCTGACTGAGTATCAGAGGAAGAGAGTACAGGATCAGGAGGATTGTCAGAGTCTGTCACATTAGTCTGGGTTGGAACATCATTATCATCACATACTAACTTCATATGATCTAAATGCGATTCTTTATACTGACCAGTACTAATCTCTCTAACCTTATACTTATTACCAGTGATATGTTCAACTACTCGATAAGGACCAACAAACTTTTGATCAAGCTTTGGCATCGCAGACGTTTTGTTAAAGTTAATCAGCATAACTCTCGAACCTACTTTGATTTTGGATGGCTTTGCTCGAGTGTTTGCGACTCTTGTAAATTCTGCTGTTGATTTATGAAGTGTTTCACGGATTCTTCTAAAAACACTTTGAGCTAAGCTGGTACGAGTTGCTATGAAATCATCAGGGTTGTAATTTGGTTTCGGATTAGAATATAACAGCTCATAAGGCAAACGTTTATCTACACCATACAATGCATAATGTGGAGTGTCACCTATAGAAACATTGTAAGCAGAATTTATAGCACACTGCACATCAGGTATAACTTCATCCCAAGTTTCACTGTTGGGATTGATAGTGGCTCTCAAGACATCAAGTACTTTCTTATTGGTTCGTTCCACTAACCCATTGCTGGCAGGATGATGAGGAACAATGGTGGATTTAGAGATCTTGTACAAGGTGCACAAATTTTCAAGAATTTCATTACAGAATTCACCTCCATTATCTGTTACTAGGGACTTAGGGGTGGTATGCCTGCAGATAATGCGTTCTTTAAACGCTTTAGCTACTGTCTCGGCAGTCTTATCTGCAATAGGAACTAACTCACAATATCTGGTGAAATGGTCTACCATAACACACAGATGTTTGTTGCCTTGGAGGGAACATTGGAAATTAGTTAACAAAACTAGCGCAACTCTTTCCCACGGTTCGCTAGTAGTTGGATATACTTGGATTGGATTAGGACCATTAGCATTACCTTTATGTTGCATGCAGACACTACATTTCTTAACATACTCAGAAATATCAGTTGCCATACGAGGCCAAAAGTATTTCAATCTGGCTTGTTTTACTGAACGATCCATACCAGGGTGTGCAACACCTGGTACATCGTGAACTAGCTGTAAGGCTACATTCACTAGTGACTGTGGAATTACTAACTGGTATACTCTTCTGCTAGGAGTACCCAACTCGGCTGTTCGATACAGTAATTCTTGGTTCATGACAAAGTCACTGATGGGTGCTGGTGGCTTCACAGTCAGAATGAGATCTTCCTGGAGCAGGAATCGAATCACACCAGACCACATGGGATCTGTTCGTTGAGCATTCTTTACATCTTCAGCACTAAATGGAGGGTCTGCAGTTACTATACTAACATGTCGCGATAAGGCATCTGCGACTACATTTGACTTGCCAGGTAAATGCTCAAAGGTGGGATTGAACTCTTGGATAGTCAAGGTCCATCTGGCTAACCTTCCAGTAGGTTGTTTGTTCTGGAATAAGGGTATCAGTGGAGCATGGTCTGTCAAGACATGAACAGAGTACTGATAAATAATGTCTCGGAAGTGCTTTAAAGACCATACTATTGCTAAAGCTTCTTGCTCAGTTACTGTATAATTACGTTCAGCCTTCGTAAGGACTCGGCTAGCAAATGCAACTGCGTTGTACTTGCCATCGGTCTTCTGAGCTAGTACGGCACCTGGAGTTTTACCTGGAGAGAGTTTCGGGGGTCAACGCCCCCGCGGCCCGGTCTGTGACCAGGCCTCCTGGTGGATCAGCGCCTGATCAACCAGGCTGTTGCTGCTGGCTGCACGCAAACCAACGTACGAGCCACAGCCCGGCTGATCAGGAACTGACTTTAGGTGCTTGTCCAGTGCCTGCTTGAAGACTGCCAGGGGTCTGTTGGTAATCCCCCTTATGTGTGCTGGGAGGCAGTTGAACAGTCTCGGGCCCCTGACACTTATTGTATGGTCTCTTAACGTGCTAGTGACACCCCTGCTTTTCATTGGGGGGATGGTGCATCGTCTGCCAAGTCTTTTGCTTTCGTAGTGAGTGATTTTCGTGTGCAAGTTCAGTACTAGTCCCTCTAGGATTTTCCAGGTGTATATAATCATGTATCTCTCCCTCCTGCGTTCCAGGGAATACAGGTTTAGAAACCTCAAGCGCTCCCAGTAATTGAGGTGTTTTATCTCCGTTATGCGTGCCGTGAAAGTTCTCTGTACATTTTCTAGGTCGGCAATTTCACCTGCCTTGAAAGGTGCTGTTAGAGTGCAGCAATATTCCAGCCTAGATAGAACAAGTGACCTGAAGAGTGTCATCATGGGCTTGGCCTCCCTAGTTTTGAAGGTTCTCATTATCCATCCTGTCATTTTTCTAGCAGATGCGATTGATACAATGTTATGGTCCTTGAAGGTGAGATCCTCCGACATAATCACTCCCAGGTCTTTGACGTTGGTGTTTCGCTCTATTTCGTGGCCAGAATTTGTTTTGTACTCTGATGAAGATTTAATTTCCTCATTTTTACCATATCTGAGTAATTGAAATTTCTCATCGTTGAACTTCATATTGTTTTCTGCAGCCCACTTAAAGATTTGGTTGATGTCCACCTGGAGCCTTGCAGTGTCTGCAATGGAAGACACTGTCATGCAGATTCGGGTGTCATCTGCAAAGGAAGACACGGTGCTGTGGCTGACATCCTTGTCTATGTCGGATATGAGGATGAGGAACAAGATGGGAGCTAGTACTGTGCCTTGTGGAACAGAGCTTTTCACCGTAGCTGCCTCGGACTTTACTCTGTTGACGACTACTCTCTGTGTTCTGTTAGTGAGGAAATTATAGATCCATCGACCGACTTTTCCTGTTATTCCTTTAGCGCGCATTTTGTGCGCTATTACGCCATGGTCACACTTGTCGAAGGCTTTTGCAAAGTCTGTATATATTACATCTGCATTCTTTTTGTCTTCTAGTGCATTTAGGACCTTGTCGTAGTGATCCAGTAGCTGAGACAGACAGGAGCGACCTGTTCTAAACCCATGTTGCCCTGGGTTGTGTAACTGATGGGTTTCTAGATGGGTGGTGATCTTGCTTCTTAGGACCCTTTCAAAGATTTTTATGATATGGGATGTTAGTGCTATTGGTCTGTAGTTCTTTGCTGTTGCTTTACTGCCCCCTTTGTGGAGTGGGGCTATGTCTGTTGTTTTTAGTAACTGTGGGACGACCCCCGTGTCCATGCTCCCTCTCCATAGGATGGAAAAGGCTCGTGATAGGGGCTTCTTGCAGTTCTTGATGAACACAGAGTTCCATGAGTCTGGCCCTGGGGCAGAGTGCATGGGCATGTCATTTATCGCCTGTTCGAAGTCATTTGGCGTCAGGATAACATCGGATAGGCTTGTGTTAATCAAATTTTGTGGCTCTCTCATAAAAAATTCATTTTGATCTTCGACTCTCAGTCTGGTTAGCGGCTTGCTAAAAACTGAGTCATATTGGGACTTGAGTAGCTCACTCATTTCCTTGCTGTCATCTGTGTAGGACCCATCTTGTTTAATTAGCGGCCCAATACTGGGCGTTGTTCTCGATTTTGATTTGGCATAGGAGAAGAAATACTTTGGGTTTCTTTCGATTTCATTTATAGCTTTTAGTTCTTCCCGCATCAGCATCAGTTGTCAGATAGAAGGGCTTAGAAAAATCTGGAAATTTCAAAATTGGAGCAGATGTTAGCTTTTCTTTTAGAGTTTGGAATGCTCTTTCTTGACAGAAGGTCCAAACAAAAGGAGCATCTTTCTTAAGCAACTCAGTTAGAGGAGCAGCTATGGAAGAAAAATTGGCAATGAAAGATCTATAAAAACCTGCTAAGCCCACAAAGGATCTTACGGCATCAGCAGTTTTGGGAGTTGGAAAATTTAGTACTGCAGTTACTTTACTTTGGTCAGTCGTAACCCCTCTAGGAGTGACTACGTGACCAAGAAACTTAATTTCTGATCTGAAAAATTGACATTTAGACAGTTTGATCTTTAAATTGGCTTCTTCAAGCTTACCAAGTACTACATCAAGTCTTTTCAAGTGTGTATCCACGTCTTTAGACATGACGATTACGTCATCTAAGTACACCATAAGTGCATTACCAATGAGACCTCTAAAGATATTAGTCATGAGCCTTGAGAACGTGATAGGGGAAGATCGTAATCCAAACGCCAGGTTAAACGGCAGGTTAAATCACCACCACCAGATGTAGACGAAACGAAATGTAAACTTTGCCAGATGGACTATTGTCACACATTGCGTCATTATGTACTGGAGTGTGATCAAATTAATGAATTTAGAAACAACTCACTCAGAAGTGTTCAAGAAATGGCTAAGTATTTTATCCACAGTGGTATATTGCAGACCATTCTGGAGAAATACCCTGACTTTGCTAGCTGTAAATAAAGCATTACCACATGTGTGCATGTGTGTGTGTGTGTGTGTGTGTGTGTGTGTGTGTGTGTGTGTGTGTGTGTGTGTGTGTGTGTGTGTGTGTGTGTGTGTGTGTGTGTGTGTGGGTGTGTGTGAGGGTGTGTGTGTGTGTGTGTGTGTGTGTGTGTGTGTGTGTGTGTGTGTGTGTGTGTGTGTGTGTGTGTGCGTGCGTGTGTGTGGGTGTGTGTGAGGGTGTGTGTGCGGGTGTGTGTGAGGGTGTGTGTGTGTGTGTGTGTGTGTGTGTGTGTGTGTGTGTGTGTGTGTGTGTGTGTGTGTGTGCGTGCGTGTGTGTGGGTGTGTGTGAGGGTGTGTGTGCGGGTGTGTGTGTGTACTCACCTAGTTGTACTCACCTAGTTGAGGTTGCGGGGGTCGAGTCCGAGCTCCTGGGGCCGTGTGTGTGTGTGTGTGTGTGTGTGTGTGTGTGTGTGTGTGTGTGTGTGTGTGCGTGTGTGGGTGTGTGTGTGCGTGTGTGGGTGTGTGTGTGCGTGTGTGGGTGTGTGTGTGTGTGTGGGTGTGTGTGTGTGGGTGTGTGTGAGGGTGTGTGTGTGGGTGTGTGTGAGGGTGTGTGTGTGTGGGTGTTGGTGTGTGTGTGTGTGGGTGTGTGTGTGTGGGTGTGCGTCCTTGTGTGTATGCATATATTTGTACGCTCGTGTGCACATGTCCGTGCGTGCGCCCTCGTGTGTCTATGTGCGCACGCGCGCTAGTGTGGGTGTATGATCCACTTAATATTTGTATTTATAACTCATTACAATTGTGACCAGGTGTGGACGTATCAGTGGTTCATTACTTTGTAATTTGTTCATGACTGTAACCATGTATAGGAGTGAAGCTGATTCATTACCTCTGTAACTTGCCATGAATAGTGACCAGAGCTACCTGGAGTTCATTACCTTTGTAACTAGTTCAGCTATCATAACTTTGGGGTCCAGTCACTGGACCCATTATGTACCTTTGTAATCTTTTGACTACCGCCCACAGGATGGGTATGGGGTGCATAAAGATATTAAACTAAAGTGTGTGTGTGTGTGTGTGTGTGTGTGTGTGTGTGTGTGTGTGTGTGTGTGTGTGTGTGTGTGTGTGTGTGTGTGTGTGTGTGTGTGTGTGTGGTGTGTGTGACTCAACAATCAATATTTGCACCAATAACTCATTACAGTTGTGACCGGGTGTGGAAGTGTGAATTGCTCATTACTCTATAATTTGTTCATGATTGTAGCCAAACTATAAACGTAAGTAACCATTCTACAGAATTCATTACCTTTGTAACTTGTGAGCTCATTACCTTTGTACCTAGTTCAGCTATCAAAACTTTGGGGGCCCAGTCCCTGGACCCATTACGTACCTCTGTAATCTGTAAATACCTTTGTAACTTGTCATGATTGTGACCAGACTTACCTGGAGTTCATTACCTTTGTAAATTGTGAGTTCATTACCTTTGTAAATTGTGAGTTCATTACCTTTGTAAATTGTGAGTTCATTACCTCTGTAACTTGCTCAGCTATCAAAACTTTGGAGTCCAGTCCCTGGACCAATTATGTACCTCTGTAATCTTTTGACTACCGCCCACAGGATGGGTATAGGGTGCATAATAAACATATTAAACTAACTAATACGGAGGAAGTGATAATGACCTGTAGGAGTGGAGAATGCAGTTAGCTCTTGGCTGTCCTCGTGAAGAGGGACTTGCCAAAACCCTTGTAACAAATCCAGGGTTGAAAAGACTTTGTTATCTCCGATATTACGTAAAAGATCACCCAGTACAGGGAGTGGAAAGCGATCTGGAATGGTTTTCGCGTTTAACTTCCTAAAGTCAATCACTGGGCGCCAAGTACCATCCTTCTTAGGTACTAGTATCAAGGGTGCATTCCAAGGGGAATTGCTAGGTGCAATAACTCCATCATCAAGCATTTGATTGATCAATTCTTCTGCGACAGCAACTTGTGAATGAGGCATTCTGTACGCAGGTATGTAGATAGGTCTAGTACCAGGTTCAAGTGGAATACGATGGGACAATAAGTTCGTTATACCCATCTTCTCACCTGGTAAAGCAATGGCTTTACGACGTTTGTTCAACAGAGTCAACAAACGCTTGACTTCATCTGGGAAGTCAGTGGGAGCTAAGTCTTTCTCCTCAACTGGTGGAACAGATTGATCCAATGAAGTGGATGAGGTCTCCCCGGCAGAAATAGCACCGACCCACTGGTCAGGTGACAACTCATCCTCTACCTGAACAGGGTAAGGATAGTGAACAAGGTCAACAAGATTGGTATTTGCTCTGAGGCGAACACTGTGACCAGAAGTGTTGGCCAGGAAGAAATGGATCTTACTATCTCTTACAACATGTAAGGATGGTTCAACAAATAGACCTTTTACTTTGCAGGAATCACTGTCAACTAGGACGTTATCACCATCTGGAACACTAGGAACAACTACAGACACTCTAGTGAGAGCACTAGCCGCAACAGAGACGTCTTTCTGCAGACGGCATGTGACATCAACAAGAGATGGCATTACTAGTTTCAAGTAATCGTTTTCTGACAAGGCGTCCCCTGTGGAGAAACTACTACTCGAACTATAAGTCATTTCAGGGATAGGTTGTGCACTCAAGGCAATCTGAGTGTCCTCGGACACTTGAGGCATCGGACTATCCTGCAAGTCTGAAGGTATAGGTGGAACACTGATAGGAGTGACAGAATTACCAGTGCCTGACCGCTTGGGTACGCTACTGGAGAATGCATTAGCTTGTAAGGACTTAATCCGTACATCATACTCTGCAGCAGTATAACAGATTTCTGATCCAAGCTGGTAACCCCAGAATGGAACGATCAAGTCGTCAATTTGGGCATGCCATCGATAAGGGTCGAGCACAATGCGTAAGTCTCGCATGGAAGCAAATCCCAGTAGAAGGTCACCAGGGAAAGTAATCTGGTCGACAACAAGGAAGGAAGCAGTGAAGTCTCTACCTTGAATAGAAAAGGTTAGGGAAGTCCGACCTCGGACACGCAGGTGAGAACCAGCTACTCCACTAAGGGAGGACACATGAGTCGGTTCTACGAGAAGGACATGTCGTAACTGCTTATCCTTAAACAAACTAGACCTAATAATACTGACTTGCGCACCAGAGTCCATGAACAAATGAACGGGCGCATTATGAACAGATGCTAAAAACAACAGACATAGCCCCACTCCACAAAGGGGGCAGTAAAGCAACAGCAAAGAACTACAGACCAATAGCACTAACATCCCATATCATAAAAATCTTTGAAAGGGTCCTAAGAAGCAAGATCACCACCCATCTAGAAACTCATCAGTTACACAACCCAGGGCAACATGGGTTTAGAACAGGTCGCTCCTGTCTGTCTCAACTACTGGATCACTACGACAAGGTCCTAAATGCACTAGAAGACAAAAAGAATGCAGATGTAATATATACAGACTTTGCAAAAGCTTTCGACAAGTGTGACCATGGCGTAATAGCGCACAAAATGCGCGCTAAAGGAATAACAGGAAAAGTCGGTCGATGGATCTATAATTTCCTCACTAACAGAACACAGAGAGTAGTCGTCAACAGAGTAAAGTCCGAGGCAGCTACGGTGAAAAGCTCTGTTCCACAAGGCACAGTACTAGCTCCCATCTTGTTCCTCATCCTCATATCCGACATAGACAAGGATGTCAGCCACAGCACCGTGTCTTCCTTTGCAGATGACACCCGAATCTGCATGACAGTGTCTTCCATTGCAGACACTGCAAGGCTCCAGGCGGACATCAACCAAATCTTTCAGTGGGCTGCAGAAAACAATATGAAGTTCAACGATGAGAAATTTCAATTACTCAGATATGGTAAACATGAGGAAATTAAATCTTCATCAGAGTACAAAACAAATTCTGGCCCCGAAATAGAGCGAAACACCAACGTCAAAGACCTGGGAGTGATTATGTCGGAGGATCTCACCTTCAAGGACCATAACATTGTATCAATCGCATCTGCTAGAAAAATGACAGGATGGATAATGAGAACCTTCAAAACTAGGGAGGCCAAGCCCATGATGACACTCTTCAGGTCACTTGTTCTATCTAGGCTGGAATATTGCTGCACTCTAACAGCACCTTTCAAGGCAGGTGAAATTGCCGACCTAGAAAATGTACAGAGAACTTTCACGGTGCGCATAACGGAGATAAAACACCTCAATTACTGGGAGCGCTTGAGGTTTCTAAACCTGTATTCCCTGGAACGCAGGAGGGAGAGATACATGATTATATACACCTGGAAAATCCTAGAGGGACTAGTACCGAACTTGCACACGAAAATCACTCACTACGAAAGCAAAAGACTTGGCAGACGATGCACCATCCCCCCAATGAAAAGCAGGGGTGTCACTAGCACGTTAAGAGACCATACAATAAGTGTCAGGGGCCCGAGACTGTTCAACTGCCTCCCAGCACACATAAGGGGGATTACCAACAGACCCCTGGCAGTCTTCAAGCTGGCACTGGACAAGCACCTAAAGTCAGTTCTGGATCAGCCGGGCTGTGGCTCGTACGTTGGCTTGCGTGCAGCCAGCAGCAACAGCCTGGTTGATCAGGCGCTGATCCACCAGGAGGCCTGGTCACAGACCGGGCCGTGGGGGCGTTGACCCCCGAAACTCTCTCCAGGTAAACTCCAGATAGGGCCTATGGTTGCATTGGAAGTTATGTGCAAACAAAAAGGTGGATTGTCATCAGAAAAGACTTGTTCCACTTCATCCCCAAAATCATCTATGTCAGAGACATGTGAAGCAACATCATCAGCAGGATTGTCATTCTCGAGACTGCTTAAGGCTTCAAAGGAATTGTGAACGGGGATGGTGTACTCATTATCACCTACTGTCACCATGGGACGGTTTGACTGGGGCGCTCGAATTCCCCCGAATTGGAAGAACGAGCCTGGTTCTGGTTAGTTTGAGAATTGGAAGAATAAGCCTGGTTCTGGTTATTTTGAGAACCACGATATCTGTTTCCTCTACGGGTTCTGCGGTTGGAACGGCCACGGAAAGACCTAGAGTACTGAAGGTTATAGAGAGCATTGCACTCAGATGTGTCATGTCCATGTATTCTATGATAAGTACAGTAGGGAAGATCTGGGTACTCATCATCAGTACGACGTCTCTTAGGGTAACTATCAGGACAATTAATTGCAATATGGCCACGGAAACCACAGTTGTAACAATTCCGCCGACTATGGTTACTGAATGTACTATGAATACTACGAGGTGTATAACGACTCTGTACACTGGTTCTAGGTGATCTCTGAGATGGTTGACGACCACGATTTGTCTTTGTGGCGCAAACAAGAGGTGGTGCAGACTGAGGCATATATGTGACATTACTTTTAATACAACACCTGCCTCACTCTCCCTCACAGTTTGTTGCAACACCTGTCTCACTCTCCCTCATTGTGTGTTGCAACACCTGCCTCACTCTCCCTCATTGTGTGTTGCAACACCTGCCTCACTCTCCCTCATTGTGTTGCAACACCTGCCTCACTCCCTCACTGTGTTGCAACACCTGCCTCACTCTCCCTCACTGTGTGTTGCAACACCTGCCTCACTGTGTTGCAACACCTGCCTCACTCTCCCTCATTGTGTTGCAACACCTGCCTCACTGTGTTGCAACACCTGCCTCACTCTCCCTCATTGTGTTGCAACACCTGCCTCACTGTGTTGCAACACCTGCCTCACTCTCCCTCATTGTGTTGCAACACCTGCCTCACTCCCTCACTGTGTGTTGCAACACCTGCCTCACTCTCCCTCATTGTGTGTTGCAACACCTGCCTCACTCTCCCTCACTGTGTGTTGCAACACCTGCCTCACTCTCCCTCATTGTGTGTTGCAACACCTGCCTCACTCTCCCTCACTGTGTGTTGCAACACCTGCCTCACTCTCCCTCATTGTGTGTTGCAACACCTGCCTCACTCTCCCTCACTGTGTTACAACACCTGCCTCACTCTCCCTCGTGTGTTGCAACACCTGCCTCACTCCCTCACTGTGTGTTGCAACACCTGCCTCACTCCCTCACTGTATTGCAACACCTGCCTCACTCTCCCTCACTGTGTGTTGCAACACCTGCCTCACTCTCCCTCATTGTGTGTTGCAACACCTGCCTCACTCTCCCTCATTGTGTGTTGCAACACCTGCCTCACTCTCCCTCATTGTGTGTTGCAACACCTGCCTCACTCTCCCTCACTGTGTGTTGCAACACCTGCCTCACTCCCTCACTGTGTGTTGCAACACCTGCCTCAATGTGTGTTGCAACACCTGCCTCACTCTCCCTCACTGTCTGTTGCAACACCTGCCTCACTCTCCCTCATTGTGTGTTGCAACACCTACCTCACTCCCTCACTGCGTGTTGCAACACCTGCCTCACTCTCACTGTGTTGCAACACCTGCCTCACTCTCCCTCAATGTCTGTTGCAACACCTGCCTCACTCTCCCTCATTGTGTTGCAACACCTGCCTCACTCCCTCACTGTGTGTTGCAACACCTGCCTCACTCTCCCTCACTGTGTGTTACAACACCTACTTCACTCTCCCTCATTGTGTTTTGCAACACCTGCCTCACTCTCTCCCTCACACTGCAACACTGACACATCTTTTTGTTACTTGAGAGAGGAAGATACCCTAGAGAGAGGATGAGACCTTAGAGAGTGGAGGAGGAGACCTTAGAAAGAGAAGAAGACCTTAGAGAGTGGAGGAGGAGACCTTAGAAAGAGAAGAAGACCTTAGAGAGTGGAGGAGGAGACCTTAGAAAGAGAAGAAGACCTTAGAGAGTGGAGGAGGAGACCTTAGAAAGAGAAGAAGACCTTAGAGAGTGGAGGAGGAGACCTTAGAAAGAGAAGAAGACCTTAGAGAGTGGAGGAGGAGACCTTAGAAAGAGAAGAAGACCTTAGAGAGTGGATGAGGAGACCTTAGAAAGAGAAGAAGACCTTAGAGAGTGGATGAGGAGACCTTAGAAAGAGAAGAAGACCTTAGAGAGTGGAGGAGGAAACCTTAGAAAGAGAAGAAGACCTTAGAGAGTGGAGGAGGAGACCTTAGAAAGAGAAGAAGACCTTAGAGAGTGGAGGAGGAGACCTTAGAAAGAGAAGAAGACCTTAGAGAGTGGAGGAGGAGACCTTAGAAAGAGAAGAAGACCTTAGAGAGTGGAGGAGGAGACCTTAGAAAGAGAAGAAGACCTTAGAGAGTGGAGGAGGAGACCTTAGAAAGAGAAGAAGACCTTAGAGAGTGGAGGAGGAGACCTTAGAAAGAGAAGAAGACCTTAGAGAGTGGAGGAGGAGACCTTAGAAAGAGAAGAAGACCTTAGAGAGTGGAGGAGGAGACCTTAGAAAGAGAAGAAGACCTTAGAGAGTGGAGGAGGAGACCTTAGAAAGAGAAGAAGACCTTAGAGAGTGGAGGAGGAGACCTTAGAAAGAGAAGAAGACCTTAGAGAGTGGAGGAGGAGACCTTAGAAAGAGAAGAAGACCTTAGAGAGTGGAGGAGGAGACCTTAGAAAGAGAAGAAGACCTTAGAGAGTGGAGGAGGAGACCTTAGAAAGAGAAGAAGACCTTAGAGAGTGGATGAGGAGACCTTAGAAAGAGAAGAAGACCTTAGAGAGTGGATGAGGAGACCTTAGAAAGAGAAGAAGACCTTAGAGAGTGGAGGAGGAGACCTTAGAAAGAGAAGACCTTAGAGAGTGGAGGAGGAGACCTTAGAAAGAGAAGAAGACCTTAGAGAGTGGAGGAGACCTTAGAAAGAGAAGAAGACCTTAGAGAGTGGAGGAGGAGACCTTAGAAAGAGAAGACCTTAGAGAGTGGAGGAGGAGACCTTAGAAAGAGAAGAAGACCTTAGAGAGTGGAGGAGGAGACCTTAGAAAGAGAAGAAGACCTTAGAGAGTGGAGGAGGAGACCTTAGAAAGAGAAGTAGACCTTAGAGAGTGGAGGAGGAGACCTTAGAAAGAGAAGAAGACCTTAGAGAGTGGAGGAGGAGACCTTAGAAAGAGAAGAAGACCTTAGAGAGTGGAGGAGGAGACCTTAGAAAGAGAAGAAGACCTTAGAGAGTGGAGGAGGAGACCTTAGAAAGAGAAGAAGACCTTAGAGAGTGGATGAGGAGACCTTAGAAAGAGAAGAAGACCTTAGAGAGTGGAGGAGGAGACCTTAGAAAGAGAAGAAGACCTTAGAGAGTGGAGGAGACCTTAGAAAGAGAAGAAGACCTTAGAGAGTGGAGGAGGAGACCTTAGAAAGAGAAGACCTTAGAGAGTGGAGGAGGAGACCTTAGAAAGAGAAGAAGACCTTAGAGAGTGGAGGAGGAGACCTTAGAAAGAGAAGAAGACCTTAGAGAGTGGAGGAGGAGACCTTAGAAAGAGAAGAAGACCTTAGAGAGTGGAGGAGGAGACCTTAGAAAGAGAAGAAGACCTTAGAGAGTGGAGGAGGAGACCTTAGAAAGAGAAGAAGACCTTAGAGAGTGGATGAGGAGACCTTAGAAAGAGAAGAAGACCTTAGAGAGTGGATGAGGAGACCTTAGAAAGAGAAGAAGACTTTAGAGAGTGGAGGAGGAGACCTTAGAAAGAGAAGAAGACCTTAGAGAGTGGAGGAGACCTTAGAAAGAGAAGAAGACCTTAGAGAGTGGAGGAGGAGACCTTAGAAAGAGAAGACTTAGAGAGTGGAGGAGGAGACCTTAGAAAGAGAAGAAGACCTTAGAGAGTGGAGGAGGAGACCTTAGAAAGAGAAGAAGACCTTAGAGAGTGGAGGAGGAGACCTTAGAAAGAGAAGAAGACCTCAGAGAGTGGAGGAGGAGACCTTAGAAAGAGAAGAAGACCTTAGAGAGTGGAGGAGGAGACCTTAGAAAGAGAAGAAGACCTTAGAGAGTGGAGGAGGAGACCTTAGAAAGAGAAGAAGACCTTAGAGAGTGGAGGAGGAGACCTTAGAAAGAGAAGAAGACCTTAGAGAGTGGAGGAGGAGACCTTAGAAAGAGAAGAAGACCTTAGAGAGTGGATGAGGAGACCTTAAAAGAGATTAAGTGGCCTTGAGTGAGATAATCTTCTTCACGAGCATCATGTGAGGGAAGGAAGTGTGTTGCAGCGATGACCAGATTACATTGCCTGAGTCTTCCTTGTGGTATCCATGGATCATGCCTTTATCGTCTTGAAAGAAGCTTTCATCTTGGCGTCCATGTCTCAATCGTCTTGAAAGAAGCTTTCATCTTGGCGTCCATGTCTCAATCGTCTTGAAAGAAGCTTTCATCTTGGCGTCCATGTCTCAATCGTCTTGAAAGAAGCTTTCATCTTGGCGTCCATGTCTCTATCGTCCTGTAAGAGGCTTCTATGGCTGTTGTTTTTGTTCTTCCTGGAGATGACTCAAGTTATGATAACAAGTGTACACAAGGGTAGAGACACCAAGCTTTTAGAACCTTCACTTATATAGCAGTTATGTTAGTTATACATCACTTCAGAGAAGTTATACATCTCTTGGATCAATGAGTCATTTTGGTGGTTTTCCGTGTTAATTAGGTGGCACAGAAATTACTTAGATTATTTGCCTAGGTGGTACTGAGGTGAGGTGATAGCTAGGTGAGTCAGGTGAGGATGAATTGCACACGGGGATGGTAATAATAATTTAGGTGATGGTAAGGGGCGGAAGGAGGGTAGCAGGACGCATTCAGGTCGCATAACAGACGACTGAGTGCATGTAGAGTTACGTAACACATGCGTTAAGATGCGCAGATCAGGGAACGAGATACTGTATGCGGTAACAAGGTGCAGCTGGCAAGAGGGAGGAGGAAGAGGTGGTGGATGGCAAGGAGAAATAACGTTCTGAAAATAAAGAAATGCAGAGCCGTAAATTACAAAAGTGATAAGCAGGTTGATCAAACACAATGCCAGATTTAGGGAATTGATTGAAAAGACTTTTCGCCCACCAGGGACTTTATCCATCCGCTTTTCCAGTCCCTGGTGAGCCAAAAGTCTTGTCAGTAAATGCCACAATCCTCACACTGTGCTTTATACACATGTTGCTATACTAGGTGTGCCGTAGCTCGGTTGGTACCTGGAGTTTACCTGGAGAGAGTTTCGGGGGTCAACGCCCCCGCGGCCCGGTCTGTGACCAGGCCTCCTGGTGGATCAGCGCCTGATCAACCAGGCTGTTGCTGCTGGCTGCACGCAAACCAACGTACGAGCCACAGCCCGGCTGATCAGGAACTGACTTTAGGTGCTTGTCCAGTGCCAGCTTGAAGACTGCCAGGGGTCTGTTGGTAATCCCCCTTATGTGTGCTGGGAGGCAGTTGAACAGTCTCGGGCCCCTGACACTTATTGTATGGTCTCTTAACGTGCTAGTGACACCCCTGCTTTTCATTGGGGGGATGGTGCATCGTCTGCCAAGTCTTTTGCTTTCGTAGTGAGTGATTTTCGTGTGCAAGTTCGGTACTAGTCCCTCTAGGATTTTCCAGGTGTATATAATCATGTATCTCTCCCTCCTGCGTTCCAGGGAATACAGGTTTAGAAACCTCAAGCGCTCCCAGTAATTGAGGTGTTTTATCTCCGTTATGCGCGCCGTGAAAGTTCTCTGTACATTTTCTAGGTCGGCAATTTCACCTGCCTTGAAAGGTGCTGTTAGAGTGCAGCAATATTCCAGCCTAGATAGAAGAAGTGACCTGAAGAGTGTCATCATGGGCTTGGCCTCCCTAGTTTTGAAGGTTCTCATTATCCATCCTGTCATTTTTCTAGCAGATGCGATTGATACAATGTTATGGTCCTTGAAGGTGAGATCCTCCGACATAATCACTCCCAGGTCTTTGACGTTGGTGTTTCGCTCTATTTTGTGGCCAGAATTTGTTTTGTACTCTGATGAAGATTTAATTTCCTCATGTTTACCATATCTGAGTAATTGAAATTTCTCATCGTTGAACTTCATATTGTTTTCTGCAGCCCACTGAAAGATTTGGTTGATGTCCGCCTGGAGCCTTGCAGTGTCTGCAATGGAAGACACTGTCATGCAGATTCGGGTGTCATCTGCAAAGGAAGACACGGTGCTGTGGCTGACATCCTTGTCTATGTCGGATATGAGGATGAGGAACAAGATGGGAGCTAGTACTGTGCCTTGTGGAACAGAGCTTTTCACCGTAGCTGCCTCGGACTTTACTCTGTTGACGACTACTCTCTGTGTTCTGTTAGTGAGGAAATTATAGATCCATCGACCGACTTTTCCTGTTATTCCTTTAGCGCGCATTTTGTGCGCTATTACGCCATGGTCACACTTGTCGAAGGCTTTTGCAAAGTCTGTATATATTACATCTGCATTCTTTTTGTCTTCTAGTGCATTTAGGACCTTGTCGTAGTGATCCAGTAGTTGAGACAGACAGGAGCGACCTGTTCTAAACCCATGTTGCCCTGGGTTGTGTAACTGATGGGTTTCTAGATGGGTGGTGATCTTGCTTCTTAGGACCCTTTCAAAGATTTTTATGATATGGGATGTTAGTGCTATTGGTCTGTAGTTCTTTGCTGTTGCTTTACTGCCCCCTTTGTGGAGTGGGGCTATGTCTGTTGTTTTTAGTAACTGAGGGACGACCCCCGTGTCCATGCTCCCTCTCCATAGGATGGAAAAGGCTCGTGATAGGGGCTTCTTGCAGTTCTTGATGAACACAGAGTTCCATGAGTCTGGCCCTGGGGCAGAGTGCATGGGCATGTCATTTATCGCCTGTTCGAAGTCATTTGGCGTCAGGATAACATCGGATAGGCTTGTGTTAATCAAATTTTGTGGCTCTCTCATACAAAATTCATTTTGATCTTCGACTCTCAGTCTGGTTAGCGGCTTGCTAAAAACTGAGTCATATTGGGACTTGAGTAGCTCACTCATTTCCTTGCTGTCATCTGTGTAGGACCCATCTTGTTTAAGTAGGGGCCCAATACTGGGCGTTGTTCTCGATTTTGATTTGGCATAGGAGAAGAAATACTTTGGGTTTCTTTCGATTTCATTTATAGCTTTTAGTTCTTCCCGCGATTCCTGACTCCTAAAGGATTCTTTTAGCTTAAGTTCGATGCTTGCTATTTCTCTGACCAGTGTCTCCCTGCGCATTTCAGATATATTGACCTCTTTTAGCCGCTCTGTTATTCTTTTCCGTCGCCTGTAAAGGGAGCGCCTGTCTCTTTCTATTTTACATCTACTCCTCCTTTTTCTTAGAGGAATAAGCCTTGTGCATACATCGAGTGCCACCGAGTTAATCTGTTCTAGGCATAAGTTTGGGTCTGTGTTGCTTAGTATATCTTCCCAGCTTATATCGGTTAGGACTTGGTTTACTTGGTCCCACTTTATGTTTTTGTTATTGAAGTTGAATTTGGTGAATGCTCCCTCGTGACTAGTCTCATTTTGTCGGTCTGGGGCTCCACGCATACATGTCTGAACCTCAATTATGTTGTGATCTGAGTATATTGTTTTTGATATGGTGACATTTCTTATCAGATCATCATTGTTAGTGAAGATGAGGTCTAGTGTATTCTCCAGTCTAGTAGGCTCTATTATTTGCTGGTTTAAATTGAATTTTGTGCAGAGATTTAAAAGCTCGTGTGAGTGTGAGTTTTCATCAGAGCTGCCTCCTGGTGTTATTACTGCAACAATATTATTTGCTATATTCCTCCATTTTAGGTGCCTTAAGTTGAAATCCCCCAGGAGCAAGATGTTGGGTGCAGGAGCTGGAAGATTTTCCAGACAGTGGTCAATTTTTAACAGCTGTTCCTGGAATTGCTGGGATGTTGCATCCGGAGGCTTGTAAACTACCACAATGACTAGGTTTTGGTTCTCGACCTTTACTGCTAAAACTTCCACTACGTCATTTGAGGCATTAAGCAGTTCTGTGCAAACAAGTGACTCTGCAATGTACAGGCCAACCCCCCCCTTTTGCCTGTTCACTCTGTCACATCTGTATAGGTTGTAACCTGGGATCCATATTTCGTTGTCCAAGTGATCCTTTATGTGGGTCTCAGTGAAAGCCGCGAACATTGCCTTTGCCTCTGCAAGCAGTCCACGGATGAAAGGTATTTTGTTGTTTGTTACTGGCTTTAGACCCTGTATATTTGCAAAGAAGAATGTTATCGGACTGGTGGTATTGTTGGTAGCACACTCAGATCACACATTGATGTCCGGGGTTCGATCCCCGGTACGGGTGGAAACATTAGGACGTGTTTCCTTAAAACACCTGCTGTCCCTGTTCACCTAGCAGTAAAATAGGTACCGGAGTGCTAACAGACTGGTGTCTGTCGCATCCTGGGGACAAAATTGACCTAATTTGCCCGAAATGCTCTGCATAGTAAGGGGCTTTCTATATAGTAGTATGTCATTGATGTCAGCTATGGTCTGTATAAGTTGTATCATGTACTTATATAAATAAAATGATTATTATTATAATTATAATTATTACGTGTTCTATCCTAGACCTCAACATAATTATTTTTTTTCGACTTGATGTTAGGTCAGCTTTATTTAGGTCAATGTTTATAACTGGAGGTACAGTAATGTTTATAACTGGAGGTACAGTAATGTTTATAACTGGAGGTACAGTAATGTTTATAACTGGAGGTACAGTAATGTTTATAACTGGAGGTACAGTAATGTTTATAACTGGAGGTACAGTAATGTTTATAACTGGAGGTACAGTAATGTTTATAACTGGAGGTACAGTAATGTTATAACTGGAGGTACAGTAATGTTATAACTGGAGGTACAGTAATGTTATAACTGGAGGTACAGTAATGTTATAACTGGAGGTACAGTAATGTTTATAACTGGAGGTACAGTAATGTTATAACTGGAGGTACAGTAATGTTATAACTGGAGGTACAGTAATGTTATAACTGGAGGTACAGTAATGTTTATAACTGGAGGTACAGTAATGTTATAACTGGAGGTACAGTAATGTTTATAACTGGAGGTACAGTAATGTTATAACTGGAGGTACAGTAATGTTATAACTGGAGGTACAGTAATGTTTATAACTGGAGGTACAGTAAGTAATGATTATAACTGGAGGTACAGTAATGTTATAACTGGAGGTACAGTAATGTTTATAACTGTAGGTACAGTAATGTTATAACTGGAGGTACAGTAATGTTATAACTGGAGGTACAGTAATGTTTATAACTGGAGGTATAGTAATGTTATAACTGGAGGTACAGTAATAAAATGATTATTATTATAATTATAATTATTACGTGTTCTGTCCTAGGTACAGCTTTATTTAGGTAATGTTTATAACTGGAGGTACAGTAATGTTTATAACTGGAGGTACAGTAATGTTTATAACTGGAGGTACAGTAATGTTTATAACTGGAGGTACAGTAATGTTTATAACTGGAGGTACAGTAATGTTTATAACTGGAGGTACAGTAATGTTTATAACTGGAGGTACAGTAATGTTTATAACTGGAGGTACAGTAATGTTTATAACTGGAGGTACAGTAATGTTATAACTGGAGGTACAGTAATGTTATAACTGGAGGTACAGTAATGTTTATAACTGGAGGTACAGTAATGTTTATAACTGGAGGTACAGTAATGTTTATAACTGGAGGTACAGTAATGTTATAACTGGAGGTACAGTAATGTTATAACTGGAGGTACAGTAATGTTTATAACTGGAGGTACAGTAATGTTATAACTGGAGGTACAGTAATGTTATAACTGGAGGTACAGTAATGTTTATAACTGGAGGTACAGTAATGTTATAACTGGAGGTACAGTAATGTTATAACTGGAGGTACAGTAATGTTATAACTGGAGGTACAGTAATGTTTATAACTGGAGGTACAGTAATGTTTATAACTGGAGGTACAGTAATGTTTATAACTGGAGGTACAGTAATGTTTATAACTGGAGGTACAGTAATGTTTATAACTGGAGGTACAGTAATGTTTATAACTGGAGGTACAGTAATGTTTATAACTGGAGGTACAGTAATGTTTATAACTGGAGGTACAGTAATGTTTATAACTGGAGGTACAGTAATGTTTATAACTGGAGGTACAGTAATGTTATAACATGAGGTAAAGTTTATAACTGTAGGTACAGTAATGTTTATAACTGGAGGTACAGTAATGTTTATAACTGGAGGTACAGTAATGTTTATAACTGGAGGTACAGTAATGTTATAACTGGAGGTACAGTAATGTTATAACTGGAGGTACAGTAATGTTATAACTGGAGGTACAGTAATGTTTATAACTGGAGGTACAGTAATGTTATAACTGGAGGTACAGGAGGTACAGTAATGTTTATAACTGGAGGTACAGTAATGTTATAACTGGAGGTACAGTAATGTTATAACTGGAGGTACAGTAATGTTTATAACTGGAGGTACAGTAATGTTTATAACTGGAGGTACAGTAATGTTATAACTGGAGGTACAGTAATGTTTATAACTGGAGGTACAGTAATGTTATAACTGGAGGTACAGTAATGTTATAACTGGAGGTACAGTAATGTTATAACTGGAGGTACAGTAATGTTTATAACTGGAGGTACAGTAATGTTATAACTGGAGGTACAGTAATGTTATAACTGGAGGTACAGTAATGTTATAACTGGAGGTACAGTAATGTTATAACTGGAGGTACAGTAATGTTTATAACTGGAGGTACAGTAATGTTATAACTGGAGGTACAGTAATGTTATAACTGGAGGTACAGTAATGTTATAACTGGAGGTACAGTAATGTTATAACTGGAGGTACAGTAATGTTATAACTGGAGGTACAGTAATGTTTATAACTGGAGGTACAGTAATGTTTATAACTGGAGGTACAGTAATGTTATAACTGGAGGTACAGTAATGTTATAACTGGAGGTACAGTAATGTTATAACTGGAGGTACAGTAATGTTTATAACTGGAGGTACAGTAATGTTTATAACTGGAGGTACAGTAATGTTTATAACTGGAGGTACAGTAATGTTTATAACTGGAGGTACAGTAATGTTTATAACTGGAGGTACAGTAATGTTTATAACTGGAGGTACAGTAATGTTTATAACTGGAGGTACAGTAATGTTTATAACTGGAGGTACAGTAATGTTAACTAGGTACTGGAGGTACAGTAATGTTTATAACTGGAGGTACAGTAATGTTATAACTGGAGGTACAGTAATGTTTATAACTGGAGGTACAGTAATGTTATAACTGGAGGTACAGTAATGTTATAACTGGAGGTACAGTAATGTTATAACTGGAGGTACAGTAATGTTTATAACTGGAGGTACAGTAATGTTATAACTGGAGGTACAGTAATGTTATAACTGGAGGTACAGTAATGTTATAACTGGAGGTACAGTAATGTTATAACTGGAGGTACAGTAATGTTTATAACTGGAGGTACAGTAATGTTATAACTGGAGGTACAGTAATGTTTATAACTGGAGGTACAGTAATGTTATAACTGGAGGTACAGTAATGTTATAACTGGAGGTACAGTAATGTTATAACTGGAGGTACAGTAATGTTTATAACTGGAGGTACAGTAATGTTTAAGCTGGAGGTACAGTAATGTTTATAACTGGAGGTACAGTAATGTTATAACTGGAGGTACAGTAATGTTATAACTGGAGGTACAGTAATGTTATAACTGGAGGTACAGTAATGTTATAACTGGAGGTACAGTAATGTTATAACTGGAGGTACAGTAATGTTATAACTGGAGGTACAGTAATGTTTATAACTGGAGGTACAGTAATGTTATAACTGGAGGTACAGTAATGTTATAACTGGAGGTACAGTAATGTTATAACTGGAGGTACAGTAATGTTATAACTGGAGGTACAGTAATGTTTTAACTGGAGGTACAGTAATGTTATAACTGGAGGTACAGTAATGTTTATAACTGGAGGTACAGTAATGTTATAACTGGAGGTACAGTAATGTTATAACTGGAGGTACAGTAATGTTATAACTGGAGGTACAGTAATGTTTATAACTGGAGGTACAGTAATGTTTATAACTGGAGGTACAGTAATGTTTATAACTGGAGGTACAGTAATGTTTATAACTGGAGGTACAGTAATGTTTATAACTGGAGGTACAGTAATGTTTATAACTGGAGGTACAGTAATGTTATAACTGGAGGTACAGTAATGTTATAACTGGAGGTACAGTAATGTTATAACTGGAGGTACAGTAATGTTTATAACTGGAGGTACAGTAATGTTATAACTGGAGGTACAGTAATGCTATAACTGGAGGTACAGTAATGTTATAACTGGAAGTACAGTAATGTTATAACTGGAGGTAAAGTAATGTTTATAACTGGAGGTACAGTAATGTTATAACTGGAGGTACAGTAATGTTTATAACTGGAGGTACAGTAATGTTATAACTGGAGGTACAGTAATGTTATAACTGGAGGTACAGTAATGTTATAACTGGAGGTACAGTAATGTTATAACTGGAGGTACAGTAATGTTATAACTGGAGGTACAGTAATGTTATAACTGGAGGTACAGTAATGTTATGACTGGAGGTACAGTAATGTTATATGGAGGTACTAATGGAGGTACAGTAATGTTTATAACTGGAGGTACAGTAATGTTATAACTGGAGGTACAGTAATGTTATAACTGGAGGTACAGTAATGTTTATAACTGGAGGTACAGTAATGTTTATAACTGGAGGTACAGTAATGTTATAACTGGAGGTACAGTAATGTTATAACTGGAGGTACAGTAATGTTATAACTGGAGGTACAGTAATGTTATAACTGGAGGTACAGTAATGTTATAACTGGAGGTACCGTAATGTTATAACTGAGGTACAGTAATGTTATAACTGGAGGTACAGTAATGTTATAACTGGAGGTACAGTAATGTTATAACTGGAGGTACAGTAATGTTATAACTGGAGGTACAGTAATGTTTATAACTGGAGGTACAGTAATGTTATAACTGGAGGTACAGTAATGTTATAACTGGAGGTACAGTAATGTTATAACTGGAGGTACAGTAATGTTATAACTGGAGGTACAGTAATGTTTATAACTGGAGGTACAGTAATGTTTATAACTGGAGGTACAGTAATGTTATAACTGGAGGTACAGTAATGTTATAACTGGAGGTACAGTAATGTTATAACTGGAGGTACAGTAATGTTATAACTGGAGGTACAGTAATGTTTATAACTGGAGGTACAGTAATGTTATAACTGGAGGTACAGTAATGTTATAACTGGAGGTACAGTAATGTTATAACTGGAGGTACAGTAATGTTATAACTGGAGGTACAGTAATGTTTATAACTGGAGGTACAGTAATGTTATAACTGGAGGTACAGTAATGTTATAACTGGAGGTACAGTAATGTTATAACTGGAGGTACAGTAATGTTATAACTGGAGGTACAGTAATGTTATAACTGGAGGTACAGTAATGTTATAACTGGAGGTACAGTAATGTTATAACTGGAGGTACAGTAATGTTTATAACTGGAGGTACAGTAATGTTATAACTGGAGGTACAGTAATGTTATAACTGGAGGTACAGTAATGTTATAACTGGAGGTACAGTAATGTTATAACTGGAGGTACAGTAATGTTATAACTGGAGGTACAGTAATGTTTATAACTGGAGGTACAGTAATGTTATAACTGGAGGTACAGTAATGTTTATAACTGGAGGTACAGTAATGTTTATAACTGTAGGTACAGTAATGTTATAACTGGAGGTACAGTAATGTTATAACTGGAGGTACAGTAATGTTATAACTGGAGGTACAGTAATGTTTATAACTGGAGGTACAGTAATGTTATAACTGGTTATAACTGGAGGTACAGTAATGTTTATAACTGGAGGTACAGTAATGTTATAACTGGAGGTACAGTAATGTTATAACTGGAGGTACAGTAATGTTATAACTGGAGGTACAGTAATGTTATAACTGGAGGTACAGTAATGTTTATAACTGGAGGTACAGTAATGTTATAACTGGAGGTACAGTAATGTTATAACTGGAGGTACAGTAATGTTATAACTGGAGGTACAGTAATGTTATAACTGGAGGTACAGTAATGTTATAACTGGAGGTACAGTAATGTTATAACTGGAGGTACAGTAATGTTTATAACTGGAGGTACAGTAATGTTATAACTGGAGGTACAGTAATGTTATAACTGGAGGTACAGTAATGTTATAACTGGAGGTACAGTAATGTTATAACTGGAGGTACAGTAATGTTATAACTGGAGGTACAGTAATGTTTATAACTGGAGGTACAGTAATGTTATAACTGGAGGTACAGTAATGTTATAACTGGAGGTACAGTAATGTTATAACTGGAGGTACAGTAATGTTATAACTGGAGGTACAGTAATGTTATAACTGGAGGTACAGTAATGTTTATAACTGGAGGTACAGTAATGTTATAACTGGAGGTACAGTAATGTTTATAACTGGAGGTACAGTAATGTTATAACTGGAGGTACAGTAATGTTATAACTGGAGGTACAGTAATGTTATAACTGGAGGTACAGTAATGTTATAACTGGAGGTACAGTAATGTTATAACTGGAGGTACAGTAATGTTATAACTGGAGGTACAGTAATGTTATAACTGGAGGTACAGTAATGTTATAACTGGAGGTACAGTAATGTTATAACTGGAGGTACAGTAATGTTATAACTGGAGGTACAGTAATGTTATAACTGGAGGTACAGTAATGTTATAACTGGAGGTACAGTAATGTTTATAACTGGAGGTACAGTAATGTTATAACTGGAGGTACAGTAATGTTATAACTGGAGGTACAGTAATGTTATAACTGGAGGTACAGTAATGTTTATAACTGGAGGTACAGTAATGTTATAACTGGAGGTACAGTAATGTTATAACTGGAGGTACAGTAATGTTATAACTGGAGGTACAGTAATGTTATAACTGGAGGTACAGTAATGTTATAACTGGAGGTACAGTAATGTTATAACTGGAGGTACAGTAATGTTATAACTGGAGGTACAGTAATGTTATAACTGGAGGTACAGTAATGTTATAACTGGAGGTACAGTAATGTTATAACTGGAGGTACAGTAATGTTATAACTGGAGGTACAGTAATGTTATAACTGGAGGTACAGTAATGTTATAACTGGAGGTACAGTAATGTTATAACTGGAGGTACAGTAATGTTATAACTGGAGGTACAGTAATGTTATAACTGGAGGTACAGTAATGTTTATAACTGGAGGTACAGTAATGTTATAACTGGAGGTACAGTAATGTTTATAACTGGAGGTACAGTAATGTTTATAACTGGAGGTACATTAATGTTTATAACTGGAGGTACAGTAATGTTATATCTGGAGGTACAGTAATGTTATAACTGGAGGTACAGTAATGTTTATAACTGGAGGTACAGTAATGTTTATAACTGGAGGTACAGTAATGTTATAACTGGAGGTACAGTAATGTTTATAACTGGAGGTACAGTAATGTTATAACTGGAGGTACAGTAATGTTATAACTGGAGGTACAGTAATGTTATAACTGGAGGTACAGTAATGTTATAACTGGAGGTACAGTAATGTTATAACTGGAGGTACAGTAATGTTATAACTGGAGGTACAGTAATGTTATAACTGGAGGTACAGTAATGTTATAACTGGAGGTACAGTAATTTTATAACTGGAGGTACAGTAATGTTATAACTGGAGGTACAGTAATGTTATAACTGGAGGTACAGTAATGTTATAACTGGAGGTACAGTAATGTTATAACTGGAGGTACAGTAATGTTATAACTGGAGGTACAGTAATGTTATAACTGGAGGTACAGTAATGTTATAACTGGAGGTACAGTAATGTTATAACTGGAGGTACAGTAATGTTTATAACTGGAGGTACAGTAATGTTATAACTGGAGGTACAGTAATGTTATAACTGGAGGTACAGTAATGTTATAACTGGAGGTACAGTAATGTTTATAACTGGAGGTACAGTAATGTTATAACTGGAGGTACAGTAATGTTTATAACTGGAGGTACAGTAATGTTATAACTGGAGGTACAGTAATGTTATAACTGGAGGTACAGTAATGTTATAACTGGAGGTACAGTAATGTTTATAACTGGAGGTACAGTAATGTTATAACTGGAGGTACAGTAATGTTATAACTGGAGGTACAGTAATGTTATAACTGGAGGTACAGTAATGTTTATAACTGGAGGTACAGTAATGTTATAACTGGAGGTACAGTAATGTTATAACTGGAGGTACAGTAATGTTATAACTGGAGGTACAGTAATGTTATAACTGGAGGTACAGTAATGTTATAACTGGAGGTACAGTAATGTTATAACTGGAGGTACAGTAATGTTATAACTGGAGGTACAGTAATGTTATAACTGGAGGTACAGTAATGTTATAACTGGAGGTACAGTAATGTTATAACTGGAGGTACAGTAATGTTTATAACTGGAGGTACAGTAATGTTATAACTGGAGGTACAGTAATGTTATAACTGGAGGTACAGTAATGTTATAACTGGAGGTACAGTAATGTTATATAACTGGAGGTACAGTAATGTTATAACTGGAGGTACAGTAATGTTATAACTGGAGGTACAGTAATGTTATAACTGGAGGTACAGTAATGTTATAACTGGAGGTACAGTAATGTTATAACTGGAGGTACAGTAATGTTATATAACTGGAGGTACAGTAATGTTATAACTGGAGGTACAGTAATGTTATAACTGGAGGTACAGTAATGTTATAACTGGAGGTACAGTAATGTTATAACTGGAGGTACAGTAATGTTATAACTGGAGGTACAGTAATGTTATAACTGGAGGTACAGTAATGTTATAACTGGAGGTACAGTAATGTTATAACTGGAGGTACAGTAATGTTATAACTGGAGGTACAGTAATGTTATAACTGGAGGTACAGTAATGTTTATAACTGGAGGTACAGTAATGTTATAACTGGAGGTACAGTAATGTTATAACTGGAGGTACAGTAATGTTATAACTGGAGGTACAGTAATGTTATAACTGGAGGTACAGTAATGTTATAACTGGAGGTACAGTAATGTTATAACTGGAGGTACAGTAATGTTATAACTGGAGGTACAGTAATGTTATAACTGGAGGTACAGTAATGTTATAACTGGAGGTACAGTAATGTTTATAACTGGAGGTACAGTAATGTTATAACTGGAGGTACAGTAATGTTATAACTGGAGGTACAGTAATGTTTATAACTGGAGGTACAGTAATGTTATAACTGGAGGTACAGTAATGTTATAACTGGAGGTACAGTAATGTTTATAACTGGAGGTACAGTAATGTTATAACTGGAGGTACAGTAATGTTATAACTGGAGGTACAGTAATGTTATAACTGGAGGTACAGTAATGTTATAACTGGAGGTACAGTAATGTTATAACTGGAGGTACAGTAATGTTATAACTGGAGGTACAGTAATGTTATAACTGGAGGTACAGTAATGTTATAACTGGAGGTACAGTAATGTTATAACTGGAGGTACAGTAATGTTATAACTGGAGGTACAGTAATGTTATAACTGGAGGTACAGTAATGTTATAACTGGAGGTACAGTAATGTTATAACTGGAGGTACAGTAATGTTATAACTGGAGGTACAGTAATGTTATAACTGGAGGTACAGTAATGTTATAACTGGAGGTACAGTAATGTTATAACTGGAGGTACAGTAATGTTATAACTGGAGGTACAGTAATGTTATAACTGGAGGTACAGTAATGTTATAACTGGAGGTACAGTAATGTTATAACTGGAGGTACAGTAATGTTATAACTGGAGGTACAGTAATGTTATAACTGGAGGTACAGTAATGTTTATAACTGGAGGTACAGTAATGTTATAACTGGAGGTACAGTAATGTTATAACTGGAGGTACAGTAATGTTATAACTGGAGGTACAGTAATGTTATAACTGGAGGTACAGTAATGTTATAACTGGAGGTACAGTAATGTTATAACTGGAGGTACAGTAATGTTATAACTGGAGGTACAGTAATGTTATAACTGGAGGTACAGTAATGTTATAACTGGAGGTACAGTAATGTTATAACTGGAGGTACAGTAATGTTATAACTGGAGGTACAGTAATGTTATAACTGGAGGTACAGTAATGTTATAACTGGAGGTACAGTAATGTTATAACTGGAGGTACAGTAATGTTATAACTGGAGGTACAGTAATGTTTATAACTGGAGGTACAGTAATGTTATAACTGGAGGTACAGTAATGTTATAACTGGAGGTACAGTAATGTTATAACTGGAGGTACAGTAATGTTATAACTGGAGGTACAGTAATGTTATAACTGGAGGTACAGTAATGTTATAACTGGAGGTACAGTAATGTTATAACTGGAGGTACAGTAATGTTTATAACTGGAGGTACAGTAATGTTATAACTGGAGGTACAGTAATGTTATAACTGGAGGTACAGTAATGTTATAACTGGAGGTACAGTAATGTTATAACTGGAGGTACAGTAATGTTTATAACTGGAGGTACAGTAATGTTATAACTGGAGGTACAGTAATGTTTATAACTGGAGGTACAGTAATGTTATAACTGGAGGTACAGTAATGTTTATAACTGGAGGTACAGTAATGTTTATAACTGGAGGTACAGTAATGTTTATAACTGGAGGTACAGTAATGTTATAACTGGAGGTACAGTAATGTTATAACTGGAGGTACAGTAATGTTTATAACTGGAGGTACAGTAATGTTATAACTGGAGGTACAGTAATGTTATAACTGGAGGTACAGTAATGTTATAACTGGAGGTACAGTAATGTTTATAACTGGAGGTACAGTAATGTTATAACTGGAGGTACAGTAATGTTATAACTGGAGGTACAGTAATGTTATAACTGGAGGTACAGTAATGTTATAACTGGAGGTACAGTAATGTTATAACTGGAGGTACAGTAATGTTATAACTGGAGGTACAGTAATGTTATAACTGGAGGTACAGTAATGTTATAACTGGAGGTACAGTAATGTTATAACTGGAGGTACAGTAATGTTTATAACTGGAGGTACAGTAATGTTATAACTGGAGGTACAGTAATGTTATAACTGGAGGTACAGTAATGTTATAACTGGAGGTACAGTAATGTTATAACTGGAGGTACAGTAATGTTTATAACTGGAGGTACAGTAATGTTATAACTGGAGGTACAGTAATGTTATAACTGGAGGTACAGTAATGTTATAACTGGAGGTACAGTAATGTTATAACTGGAGGTACAGTAATGTTTATAACTGGAGGTACAGTAATGTTATAACTGGAGGTACAGTAATGTTTATAACTGGAGGTACAGTAATGTTATAACTGGAGGTACAGTAATGTTATAACTGGAGGTACAGTAATGTTATAACTGGAGGTACAGTAATGTTTATAACTGGAGGTACAGTAATGTTATAACTGGAGGTACAGTAATGTTATAACTGGAGGTACAGTAATGTTATAACTGGAGGTACAGTAATGTTATAACTGGAGGTACAGTAATGTTATAACTGGAGGTACAGTAATGTTATAACTGGAGGTACAGTAATGTTATAACTGGAGGTACAGTAATGTTATAACTGGAGGTACAGTAATGTTTATAACTGGAGGTACAGTAATGTTATAACTGGAGGTACAGTAATGTTATAACTGGAGGTACAGTAATGTTTATAACTGGAGGTACAGTAATGTTATAACTGGAGGTACAGTAATGTTATAACTGGAGGTACAGTAATGTTATAACTGGAGGTACAGTAATGTTATAACTGGAGGTACAGTAATGTTATAACTGGAGGTACAGTAATGTTTATAACTGGAGGTACAGTAATGTTATAACTGGAGGTACAGTAATGTTATAACTGGAGGTACAGTAATGTTATAACTGGAGGTACAGTAATGTTATAACTGGAGGTACAGTAATGTTATAACTGGAGGTACAGTAATGTTTATAACTGGAGGTACAGTAATGTTATAACTGGAGGTACAGTAATGTTATAACTGGAGGTACAGTAATGTTATAACTGGAGGTACAGTAATGTTATAACTGGAGGTACAGTAATGTTTATAACTGGAGGTACAGTAATGTTATAACTGGAGGTACAGTAATGTTATAACTGGAGGTACAGTAATGTTATAACTGGAGGTACAGTAATGTTATAACTGGAGGTACAGTAATGTTATAACTGGAGGTACAGTAATGTTATAACTGGAGGTACAGTAATTTTATAACTGGAGGTACAGTAATGTTATATAACTGGAGGTACAGTAATGTTATAACTGGAGGTACAGCAATGTTATAACTGGAGGTACAGAAATGTTATAACTGGAGGTACAGTAATGTTATAACTGGAGGTACAGTAATGTTATAACTGGAGGTACAGTAATGTTTATAACTGGAGGTACAGTAATGTTTATAACTGGAGGTACAGTAATGTTATAACTGGAGGTACAGTAATGTTTATAACTGGAGGTACAGTAATGTTTATAACTGGAGGTACAGTAATGTTATAACTGGAGGTACGGTAATGTTATATCTTGAGGTACAGTAATGTTATAACTGGAGGTACAGTAATGTTATAACTGGAGGTACAGTAATGTTATAACTGGAGGTACAGTAATGTTATAACTGGAGGTACAGTAATGTTTATAACTGGAGGTACAGTAATGTTATAACTGGAGGTACAGTAATGTTATAACTGGAGGTACAGTAATGTTATAACTGGAGGTACTGTAATGTTATAACTGGAGGTACAGTAATGTTATGACTGGAGGTACAGTAATGTTTATAACTGGAGGTACAGAAATGTTATAACTGGAGGTACAGTAATGTTATAACTGGAGGTACAGTAATGTTATAACTGGAGGTACAGTAATGTTATAACTGGAGGTACAGTAATGTTATAACTGGAGGTACAGTAATGTTATAACTGGAGGTACAGTAATGTTATAACTGGAGGTACAGTAATGTTTATAACTGGAGGTACAGTAATGTTATAACTGGAGGTACAGTAATGTTTATAACTGGAGGTACAGTAATGTTTATAACTGGAGGTACAGTAATGTTTATAACTGGAGGTACAGTAATGTTATAACTGGAGGTACAGTAATGTTATAACTGGAGGTACAGTAATGTTTATAACTGGAGGTACAGTAATGTTTATAACTGGAGGTACAGTAATGTTATAACTGGAGGTACAGTAATGTTTATAACTGGAGGTACAGTAATGTTATAACTGGAGGTACAGTAATGTTATAACTGGAGGTACAGTAATGTTATAACTGGAGGTACAGTAATGTTTATAACTGGAGGTACAGTAATGTTATAACTGGAGGTACAGTAATGTTATAACTGGAGGTACAGTAATGTTATAACTGGAGGTACAGTAATGTTATAACTGGAGGTACAGTAATGTTATAACTGGAGGTACAGTAATGTTTATAACTGGAGGTACAGTAATGTTATAACTGGAGGTACAGTAATGTTATAACTGGAGGTACAGTAATGTTATAACTGGAGGTACAGTAATGTTATAACTGGAGGTACAGTAATGTTTATAACTGGAGGTACAGTAATGTTATAACTGGAGGTACAGTAATGTTTATAACTGGAGGTACAGTAATGTTATAACTGGAGGTACAGTAATGTTATAACTGGAGGTACAGTAATGTTTATAACTGGAGGTACAGTAATGTTATAACTGGAGGTACAGTAATGTTTATAACTGGAGGTACAGTAATGTTATAACTGGAGGTACAGTAATGTTATAACTGGAGGTACAGTAATGTTATAACTGGAGGTACAGTAATGTTATAACTGGAGGTACAGTAATGTTATAACTGGAGGTACAGTAATGTTATAACTGGAGGTACAGTAATGTTATAACTGGAGGTACAGTAATGTTATAACTGGAGGTACAGTAATGTTATAACTGGAGGTACAGTAATGTTATAACTGGAGGTACAGTAATGTTATAACTGGAGGTACAGTAATGTTATAACTGGAGGTACAGTAATGTTATAACTGGAGGTACAGTAATGTTATAACTGGAGGTACAGTAATGTTTATAACTGGAGGTACAGTAATGTTTATAACTGGAGGTACAGTAATGTTATAACTGGAGGTACAGTAATGTTATAACTGGAGGTACAGTAATGTTATAACTGGAGGTACAGTAATGTTTATAACTGGAGGTACAGTAATGTTATAACTGGAGGTACAGTAATGTTATAACTGGAGGTACAGTAATGTTATAACTGGAGGTACAGTAATGTTATAACTGGAGGTACAGTAATGTTATAACTGGAGGTACAGTAATGTTATAACTGGAGGTACAGTAATGTTATAACTGGAGGTACAGTAATGTTATAACTGGAGGTACAGTAATGTTTATAACTGGAGGTACAGTAATGTTATAACTGGAGGTACAGTAATGTTATAACTGGAGGTACAGTAATGTTATAACTGGAGGTACAGTAATGTTATAACTGGAGGTACAGTAATGTTTATAACTGGAGGTACAGTAATGTTATAACTGGAGGTACAGTAATGTTATAACTGGAGGTACAGTAATGTTATAACTGGAGGTACAGTAATGTTATAACTGGAGGTACAGTAATGTTATAACTGGAGGTACAGTAATGTTTATAACTGGAGGTACAGTAATGTTATAACTGGAGGTACAGTAATGTTATAACTGGAGGTACAGTAATGTTATAACTGGAGGTACAGTAATGTTATAACTGGAGGTACAGTAATGTTATAACTGGAGGTACAGTAATGTTTATAACTGGAGGTACAGTAATGTTATAACTGGAGGTACAGTAATGTTATAACTGGAGGTACAGTAATGTTATAACTGGAGGTACAGTAATGTTATAACTGGAGGTACAGTAATGTTATAACTGGAGGTACAGTAATGTTATAACTGGAGGTACAGTAATGTTATAACTGGAGGTACAGTAATGTTATAACTGGAGGTACAGTAATGTTATAACTGGAGGTACAGTAATGTTATAACTGGAGGTACAGTAATGTTATAACTGGAGGTACAGTAATGTTATAACTGGAGGTACAGTAATGTTATAACTGGAGGTACAGTAATGTTATAACTGGAGGTACAGTAATGTTATAACTGGAGGTACAGTAATGTTATAACTGGAGGTACAGTAATGTTATAACTGGAGGTACAGTAATGTTTATAACTGGAGGTACAGTAATGTTATAACTGGAGGTACAGTAATGTTTATAACTGGAGGTACAGTAATGTTATAACTGGAGGTACAGTAATGTTATAACTGGAGGTACAGTAATGTTTATAACTGGAGGTACAGTAATGTTATAACTGGAGGTACAGTAATGTTATAACTGGAGGTACAGTAATGTTTATAACTGGAGGTACAGTAATGTTTATAACTGGAGGTACATTAATGTTTATAACTGGAGGTACAGTAATGTTTATAACTGGAGGTACAGTAATGTTTATAACTGGAGGTACAGTAATGTTTATAACTGGAGGTACAGTAATGTTTATAACTGGAGGTACAGTAATGTTTATAACTGGAGGTACAGTAATGTTATAACTGGAGGTACAGTAATGTTATAACTGGAGGTACAGTAATGTTATAACTGGAGGTACAGTAATGTTATAACTGGAGGTACAGTAATGTTATAACTGGAGGTACAGTAATGTTTATAACTGGAGGTACAGTAATGTTATAACTGGAGGTACAGTAATGTTATAACTGGAGGTACAGTAATGTTATAACTGGAGGTACAGTAATGTTATAACTGGAGGTACAGTAATGTTATAACTGGAGGTACAGTAATGTTATAACTGGAGGTACAGTAATGTTATAACTGGAGGTACAGTAATGTTATAACTGGAGGTACAGTAATGTTATAACTGGAGGTACAGTAATGTTATAACTGGAGGTACAGTAATGTTATAACTGGAGGTACAGTAATGTTATAACTGGAGGTACTGTAATGTTATAACTGGAGGTACAGTAATGTTATAACTGGAGGTACAGTAATGTTATAACTGGAGGTACAGTAATGTTATAACTGGAGGTACAGTAATGTTATAACTGGAGGTACAGTAATGTTATAACTGGAGGTACAGTAATGTTATAACTGGAGGTACAGTAATGTTATAACTGGAGGTACAGTAATGTTATAACTGGAGGTACAGTAATGTTTATAACTGGAGGTACAGTAATGTTATAACTGGAGGTACAGTAATGTTATAACTGGAGGTACAGTAATGTTATAACTGGAGGTACAGTAATGTTTATAACTGGAGGTACAGTAATGTTATAACTGGAGGTACAGTAATGTTATAACTGGAGGTACAGTAATGTTATAACTGGAGGTACAGTAATGTTTATAACTGGAGGTACAGTAATGTTATAACTGGAGGTACAGTAATGTTATAACTGGAGGTACAGTAATGTTATAACTGGAGGTACAGTAATGTTATAACTGGAGGTACAGTAATGTTATAACTGGAGGTACAGTAATGTTATAACTGGAGGTACAGTAATGTTTATAACTGGAGGTACAGTAATGTTATAACTGGAGGTACAGTAATGTTATAACTGGAGGTACAGTAATGTTATAACTGGAGGTACAGTAATGTTATAACTGGAGGTACAGTAATGTTATAACTGGAGGTACAGTAATGTTATAACTGGAGGTACAGTAATGTTATAACTGGAGGTACAGTAATGTTTATAACTGGAGGTACAGTAATGTTATAACTGGAGGTACAGTAATGTTATAACTGGAGGTACAGTAATGTTATAACTGGAGGTACAGTAATGTTATAACTGGAGGTACAGTAATGTTTATAACTGGAGGTACAGTAATGTTATAACTGGAGGTACAGTAATGTTATAACTGGAGGTACAGTAATGTTATAACTGGAGGTACAGTAATGTTATAACTGGAGGTACAGTAATGTTATAACTGGAGGTACAGTAATGTTATAACTGGAGGTACAGTAATGTTATAACTGGAGGTACAGTAATGTTATAACTGGAGGTACAGTAATGTTATAACTGGAGGTACAGTAATGTTATAACTGGAGGTACAGTAATGTTATAACTGGAGGTACAGTAATGTTATAACTGGAGGTACAGTAATGTTTATAACTGGAGGTACAGTAATGTTATAACTGGAGGTACAGTAATGTTATAACTGGAGGTACAGTAATGTTATAACTGGAGGTACAGTAATGTTATAACTGGAGGTACAGTAATGTTATAACTGGAGGTACAGTAATGTTTATAACTGGAGGTACAGTAATGTTATAACTGGAGGTACAGTAATGTTATAACTGGAGGTACAGTAATGTTATAACTGGAGGTACAGTAATGTTATAACTGGAGGTACAGTAATGTTTATAACTGGAGGTACAGTAATGTTATAACTGGAGGTACAGTAATGTTTATAACTGGAGGTACAGTAATGTTTATAACTGGAGGTACAGTAATGTTTATAACTGGAGGTACAGTAATGTTTATAACTGGAGGTACAGTAATGTTTATAACTGGAGGTACAGTAATGTTATAACTGGAGGTACAGTAATGTTTATAACTGGAGGTACAGTAATGTTATAACTGGAGGTACAGTAATGTTTATAACTGGAGGTACAGTAATGTTATAACTGGAGGTACAGTAATGTTATAACTGGAGGTACAGTAATGTTATAACTGGAGGTACAGTAATGTTATAACTGGAGGTACAGTAATGTTATAACTGGAGGTACAGTAATGTTATAACTGGAGGTACAGTAATTTTATAACTGGAAGTACAGTAATGTTATAACTGGAGGTACAGTAATGTTTATAACTGGAGGTACAGTAATGTTATAACTGGAGGTACAGTAATGTTATAACTGGAGGTACAGTAATGTTATAACTGGAGGTACAGTAATGTTATAACTGGAGGTACAGTAATGTTATAACTGGAGGTACAGTAATGTTATAACTGGAGGTACAGTAATGTTATAACTGGAGGTACAGTAATGTTATAACTGGAGGTACAGTAATGTTATAACTGGAGGTACAGTAATTTTATAACTGGAAGTACAGTAATGTTATAACTGGAGGTACAGTAATGTTTATAACTGGAGGTACAGTAATGTTATAACTGGAGGTACGTAATGTTATAACTGGAGGTACAGTAATGTTATAACTGGAGGTACAGTAATGTTATAACTGGAGGTACAGTAATGTTATAACTGGAGGTACAGTAATGTTATAACTGGAGGTACAGTAATGTTATAACTGGAGGTACAGTAATGTTATAACTGGAGGTACAGTAATGTTTATAACTGGAGGTACAGTAATGTTATAACTGGAGGTACAGTAATGTTATAACTGAAGGTACAGTAATGTTTATAACTGGAGGTATAGTAATGTTATAACTGGAGGTACAGTAATGTTTATAACTGGAGGTACAGTAATGTTTATAACTGAAGTTACAGTAATGTTATAACTGGAGGTACAGTAATGTTTATAACTGAAGTTACAGTAATGTTATAACTGGAGGTACATTAATGTTTATAACTGGAGGTACAGTAATGTTTATAACTGGAGGTACAGTAATGTTTATAACTGGAGGTACAGTAATGTTTATAACTGGAGGTACAGTAATGTTTATAACTGGAGGTACAGTAATGTTATAACTGGAGGTACAGTAATGTTATAACTGGAGGTACAGTAATGTTTATAACTGGAGGTACAGTAATGTTATAACTGGAGGTACAGTAATGTTATAACTGGAGGTACAGTAATGTTATAACTGGAGGTACAGTAATGTTATAACTGGAGGTACAGTAATGTTATAACTGGAGGTACAGTAATGTTATAACTGGAGGTACAGTAATGTTATAACTGGAGGTACAGTAATGTTATAACTGGAGGTACAGTAATGCTATAACTGGAGGTACAGTAATGTTATAACTGGATGTACAGTAATGTTATAACTGGAGGTACAGTAATGTTATAACTGGAGGTACAGTAATGTTATAACTGGAGGTACAGTAATGTTATAACTGGAGGTACAGTAATGTTTATAACTGAAGTTACAGTAATGTTATAACTGGAGGTACAGTAATGTTTATAACTGGAGGTACAGTAATGTTATAACTGGAGGTACAGTAATGTTATAACTGGAGGTACAGTAATGTTTATAACTGGAGGTACAGTAATGTTTATAACTGGAGGTACAGTAATGTTATAACTGGAGGTACAGTAATGTTTATAACTGGAGGTACAGTAATGTTATAACTGGAGGTACAGTAATGTTATAACTGGAGGTACAGTAATGTTATAACTGGAGGTACAGTAATGTTATAACTGGAGGTACAGTAATGTTTATAACTGGAGGTACAGTAATGTTTATAACTGGAGGTACAGTAATGTTATAACTGGAGGTACAGTAATGTTATAACTGGAGGTACAGTAATGTTATAACTGGAGGTACAGTAATGTTTATAACTGGAGGTACAGTAATGTTATAACTGGAGGTACAGTAATGTTTATAACTGGAGGTACAGTAATGTTTATAACTGGAGGTACAGTAATGTTTATAACTGAAGTTACAGTAATGTTATAACTGGAGGTACAGTAATGTTATAACTGGAGGTACAGTAATGTTTATAACTGGAGGTACAGTAATGTTTATAACTGAAGTTACTGTAATGTTATAACTGGAGGTACAGTAATGTTTATAACTGGAGGTACAGTAATGTTATAACTGGAGGTACAGTAATGTTATAACTGGAGGTACAGTAATGTTATAACTGGAGGTACAGTAATGTTTATAACTGGAGGTACAGTAATGTTATAACTGGAGGTACAGTAATGTTATAACTGGAGGTACAGTAATGTTATAACTGGAGGTACAGTAATGTTATAACTGGAGGTACAGTAATGTTATAACTGGAGGTACAGTAATGTTATAACTGGAGGTACAGTAATGTTTATAACTGGAGGTACAGTAATGTTATAACTGGAGGTACAGTAATGTTATAACTGGAGGTACAGTAATGTTATAACTGGAGGTACAGTAATGTTATAACTGGAGGTACAGTAATGTTTATAACTGGAGGTACAGTAATGTTATAACTGGAGGTACAGTAATGTTTATAACTGGAGGTACAGTAATGTTATAACTGGAGGTACAGTAATGTTATAACTGGAGGTACAGTAATGTTATAACTGGAGGTACAGTAATGTTTATAACTGGAGGTACAGTAATGTTATAACTGGAGGTACAGTAATGTTATAACTGGAGGTACAGTAATGTTATAACTGGAGGTACAGTAATGTTATAACTGGAGGTACAGTAATGTTATAACTGGAGGTACAGTAATGTTATAACTGGAGGTACAGTAATGTTATAACTGGAGGTACAGTAATGTTATAACTGGAGGTACAGTAATGTTTATAACTGGAGGTACAGTAATGTTATAACTGGAGGTACAGTAATGTTATAACTGGAGGTACAGTAATGTTATAACTGGAGGTACAGTAATGTTATAACTGGAGGTACAGTAATGTTTATAACTGGAGGTACAGTAATGTTATAACTGGAGGTACAGTAATGTTTATAACTGGAGGTACAGTAATGTTATAACTGGAGGTACAGTAATGTTTATAACTGGAGGTACAGTAATGTTTATAACTGGAGGTACAGTAATGTTTATAACTGGAGGTACAGTAATGTTTATAACTGGAGGTACAGTAATGTTTATAACTGGAGGTACAGTAATGTTTATAACTGGAGGTACAGTAATGTTATAACTGGAGGTACAGTAATGTTATAACTGGAGGTACAGTAATGTTTATAACTGGAGGTACAGTAATGTTATAACTGGAGGTACAGTAATGTTATAACTGGAGGTACAGTAATGTTATAACTGGAGGTACAGTAATGTTATAACTGGAGGTACAGTAATGTTATAACGTGGTGTACAGGAAATGTTATAACTGGAGGTACAGTAATGTTATAACTGGAGGTACAGTAATGTTATAACTGGAGGTACAGTAATGTTATAACTGGAGGTACAGTAATGTTATAACTGGAGGTACAGTAATGTTATAACTGGAGGTACAGTAATGTTTATAACTGGAGGTACAGTAATGTTATAACTGGAGGTACAGTAATGTTATAACTGGAGGTACAGTAATGTTATAACTGGAGGTACAGTAATGTTATAACTGGAGGTACAGTAATGTTATAACTGGAGGTACAGTAATGTTATAACTGGAGGTACAGTAATGTTATAACTGGAGGTACAGTAATGTTAATAACTGGAGGTACAGTAATGTTATAACTGGAGGTACAGTAATGTTATAACTGGAGGTACAGTAATGTTATAACTGGAGGTACAGTAATGTTATAACTGGAGGTACAGTAATGTTATAACTGGAGGTACAGTAATGTTATAACTGGAGGTACAGTAATGTTATAACTGGAGGTACAGTAATGTTATAACTGGAGGTACAGTAATGTTTATAACTGGAGGTACAGTAATGTTATAACTGGAGGTACAGTAATGTTATAACTGGACAGTAATGTTATAACTGGAGGTACAGTAATGTTTATAACTGGAGGTACAGTAATGTTATAACTGGAGGTACAGTAATGTTATAACTGGAGGTACAGTAATGTTTATAACTGGAGGTACAGTAATGTTATAACTGGAGGTAGAGTAATGTTTAACTGGAGGTACAGTAATGTTATAACTGAGGTACAGTAATGTTATAACTGGAGGTACAGTAATGTTTATAACTGGAGGTACAGTAATGTTATAACTGGAGGTACAGTAATGTTATATAACTGGAGGTACAGTACTGGAGGTACAGTAATGTTATAACTGGAGGTACAGTAATGTTATAACTGGAGGTACAGTAATGTTTATAACTGGAGGTACAGTAATGTTTATAACTGGAGGTACAGTAATGTTATAACTGGAGGTACAGTAATGTTTATAACTGGAGGTACAGTAATGTTTATAACTGGAGGTACAGTAATGTTATAACTGGAGGTACAGTAATGTTTATAACTGGAGGTACAGTAATGTTATAACTGGAGGTACAGTAATGTTATAACTGGAGGTACAGTAATGTTTATAACTGGAGGTACAGTAATGTTATAACTGGAGGTACAGTAATGTTTATAACTGGAGGTACAGTAATGTTATAACTGGAGGTACAGTAATGTTATAACTGGAGGTACAGTAATGTTATAACTGGAGGTACAGTAATGTTTATAACTGGAGGTACAGTAATGTTATAACTGGAGGTACAGTAATGTTATAACTGGAGGTACAGTAATGTTATAACTGGAGGTACAGTAATGTTATAACTGGAGGTACAGTAATGTTATAACTGGAGGTACAGTAATGTTATAACTGGAGGTACAGTAATGTTATAACTGGAGGTACAGTAATGTTATAACTGGAGGTACAGTAATGTTTATAACTGGAGGTACAGTAATGTTATAACTGGAGGTACAGTAATGTTATAAATGGATACAGTAATGTTATAACTGGAGGTACAGTAATGTTATAACTGGAGGTACAGTAATGTTATAACTGGAGGTACAGTAATGTTATAACTGGAGGTACAGTAATGTTTATAACTGGAGGTACAGTAATGTTATAACTGGAGGTACAGTAATGTTATAACTGGAGGTACAGTAATGTTATAACTGGAGGTACAGTAATGTTTATAACTGGAGGTACAGTAATGTTATAACTGGAGGTACAGTAATGTTATAACTGGAGGTACAGTAATGTTATAACTGGAGGTATAACTGGAGGTACAGTAATGTTATAACTGGAGGTACAGTAATGTTTATAACTGGAGGTACAGTACTGGATGTACAGTAATGTTATAACTGGAGGTACAGTAATGTTATAACTGGAGGTACAGTAATGTTTATAACTGGAGGTACAGTAATGTTATAACTGGAGGTACAGTAATGTTATAACTGGAGGTACAGTAATGTTTATAACTGGAGGTACAGTAATGTTTATAACTGGAGGTACAGTAATGTTATAACTGGAGGTACAGTAATGTTTATAACTGGAGGTACAGTAATGTTATAACTGGAGGTACAGTAATGTTTATAACTGGAGGTACAGTAATGTTTATAACTGGAGGTACAGTAATGTTATAACTGGAGGTACAGTAATGTTTATAACTGGAGGTACAGTAATGTTATAACTGGAGGTACAGTAATGTTTATAACTGGAGGTACAGTAATGTTATAACTGGAGGTACAGTAATGTTATAACTGGAGGTACAGTAATGTTATAACTGGAGGTACAGTAATGTTATAACTGGAGGTACAGTAATGTTATAACTGGAGGTACAGTAATGTTATAACTGGAGGTACAGTAATGTTATAACTGGAGGTACAGTAATGTTATAACTGGAGGTACAGTAATGTTATAACTGGAGGTACAGTAATGTTATAACTGGAGGTACAGTAATGTTATAACTGGAGGTACAGTAATGTTTATAACTGGAGGTACAGTAATGTTATAACTGGAGGTACAGTAATGTTATAACTGGAGGTACAGTAATGTTATAACTGGAGGTACAGTAATGTTATAACTGGAGGTACAGTAATGTTATAACTGGAGGTACAGTAATGTTATAACTGGAGGTACAGTAATGTTATAACTGGAGGTACAGTAATGTTATAACTGGAGGTACAGTAATGTTATAACTGGAGGTACAGTAATGTTATAACTGGAGGTACAGTAATGTTTATAACTGGAGGTACAGTAATGTTATAACTGGAGGTACAGTAATGTTATAACTGGAGGTACAGTAATGTTATAACTGGAGGTACAGTAATGTTATAACTGGAGGTACAGTAATGTTATAACTGGAGGTACAGTAATGTTATAACTGGAGGTACAGTAATGTTATAACTGGAGGTACAGTAATGTTTATAACTGGAGGTACAGTAATGTTATAACTGGAGGTACAGTAATGTTATAACTGGAGGTACAGTAATGTTATAACTGGAGGTACAGTAATGTTATAACTGGAGGTACAGTAATGTTTATAACTGGAGGTACAGTAATGTTATAACTGGAGGTACAGTAATGTTATAACTGGAGGTACAGTAATGTTTATAACTGGAGGTACAGTAATGTTATAACTGGAGGTACAGTAATGTTATAACTGGAGGTACAGTAATGTTTATAACTGGAGGTACAGTAATGTTTATAACTGAAGTTACAGTAATGTTATAACTGGAGGTACAGTAATGTTTATAACTGGAGTTACAGTAATGTTTATAACTGGAGGTACAGTAATGTTTATAACTGGAGGTACAGTAATGTTATAACTGGAGGTACAGTAATGTTTATAACTGGAGGTACAGTAATGTTATAACTGGAGGTACAGTAATGTTTATAACTGGAGGTACAGTAATGTTATAACTGGAGGTACAGTAATGTTTATAACTGGAGGTACAGTAATGTTATAACTGGAGGTACAGTAATGTTATAACTGGAGGTACAGTAATGTTATAACTGGAGGTACAGTAATGTTTATAACTGGAGGTACAGTAATGTTATAACTGGAGGTACAGTAATGTTATAACTGGAGGTACAGTAATGTTATAACTGGAGGTACAGTAATGTTATAACTGGAGGTACAGTAATGTTATAACTGGAGGTACAGTAATGTTTATAACTGGAGGTACAGTAATGTTATAACTGGAGGTACAGTAATGTTATAACTGGAGGTACAGTAATGTTATAACTGGAGGTACAGTAATGTTATAACTGGAGGTACAGTAATGTTATAACTGGAGGTACAGTAATGTTATAACTGGAGGTACAGTAATGTTATAACTGGAGGTACAGTAATGTTATAACTGGAGGTACAGTAATGTTATAACTGGAGGTACAGTAATGTTATAACTGGAGGTACAGTAATGTTTATAACTGGAGGTACAGTAATGTTTATAACTGGAGGTACAGTAATGTTATAACTGGAGGTACAGTAATGTTATAACTGGAGGTACAGTAATGTTATAACTGGAGGTACAGTAATGTTATAACTGGAGGTACAGTAATGTTATAACTGGAGGTACAGTAATGTTATAACTGGAGGTACAGTAATGTTATAACTGGAGGTACAGTAATGTTTATAACTGGAGGTACAGTAATGTTATAACTGGAGGTACAGTAATGTTATAACTGGAGGTACAGTAATGTTATAACTGGAGGTACAGTAATGTTATAACTGGAGGTACAGTAATGTTTATAACTGGAGGTACAGTAATGTTATAACTGGAGGTACAGTAATGTTATAACTGGAGGTACAGTAATGTTTATAACTGGAGGTACAGTAATGTTTATAACTGGAGGTACAGTAATGTTTATAACTGGAGGTACAGTAATGTTTATAACTGGAGGTACAGTAATGTTTATAACTGGAGGTACAGTAATGTTTATAACTGAAGTTACAGTAATGTTATAACTGGAGGTACAGTAATGTTTATAACTGGAGGTACAGTAATGTTATAACTGGAGGTACAGTAATGTTTATAACTGGAGGTACAGTAATGTTATAACTGGAGGTACAGTAATGTTATAACTGGAGGTACAGTAATGTTATAACTGGAGGTACAGTAATGTTATAACTGGAGGTACAGTAATGTTTATAACTGGAGGTACAGTAATGTTATAACTGGAGGTACAGTAATGTTATAACTGGAGGTACAGTAATGTTATAACTGGAGGTACAGTAATGTTATAACTGGAGGTACAGTAATGTTATAACTGGAGGTAAAGTAATGTTTACAGTAATGTTATAACTGGAGGTACAGTAATGTTATAACTGGAGGTACAGTAATGTTATAACTGGAGGTACAGTAATGTTATAACTGGAGGTACAGTAATGTTATAACTGGAGGTACAGTAATGTTATAACTGGAGGTACAGTAATGTTATAACTGGAGGTACAGTAATGTTATAACTGGAGGTACAGTAATGTTATAACTGGAGGTACAGTAATGTTATAACTGGAGGTACAGTAATGTTATAACTGGAGGTACAGTAATGTTATAACTGGAGGTACAGTAATGTTATAACTGGAGGTACAGTAATGTTTATAACTGGAGGTACAGTAATGTTATAACTGGAGGTACAGTAATGTTATAACTGGAGGTACAGTAATGTTATAACTGGAGGTACAGTAATGTTATAACTGGAGGTACAGTAATGTTTATAACTGGAGGTACAGTAATGTTATAACTGGAGGTACAGTAATGTTATAACTGGAGGTACAGTAATGTTTATAACTGGAGGTACAGTAATGTTATAACTGGAGGTACAGTAATGTTTATAACTGGAGGTACAGTAATGTTTATAACTGGAGGTACAGTAATGTTATAACTGGAGGTACAGTAATGTTATAACTGGAGGTACAGTAATGTTATAACTGGAGGTACAGTAATGTTTATAACTGGAGGTACAGTAATGTTATAACTGGAGGTACAGTAATGTTATAACTGGAGGTACAGTAATGTTATAACTGGAGGTACAGTAATGTTTATAACTGGAGGTACAGTAATGTTATAACTGGAGGTACAGTAATGTTTATAACTGGAGGTACAGTAATGTTATAACTGGAGGTACAGTAATGTTATAACTGGAGGTACAGTAATGTTTATAACTGGAGGTACAGTAATGTTATAACTGGAGGTACAGTAATGTTATAACTGGAGGTACAGTAATGTTTATAACTGGAGGTACAGTAATGTTTATAACTGGAGGTACAGTAATGTTTATAACTGGAGGTACAGTAATGTTATAACTGGAGGTACAGTAATGTTATAACTGGAGGTACAGTAATGTTATAACTGGAGGTACAGTAATGTTTATAACTGGAGGTACAGTAATGTTTATAACTGGAGGTACAGTAATGTTATAACTGGAGGTACAGTAATGTTATAACTGGAGGTACAGTAATGTTATAACTGGAGGTACAGTAATGTTATAACTGGAGGTACAGTAATGTTATAACTGGAGGTACAGTAATGTTATAACTGGAGGTACAGTAATGTTATAACTGGAGGTACAGTAATGTTATAACTGGAGGTACAGTAATGTTATAACTGGAGGTACAGTAATGTTATAACTGGAGGTACAGTAATGTTATAACTGGAGGTACAGTAATGTTATAACTGGAGGTACAGTAATGTTTATAACTGGAGGTACAGTAATGTTATAACTGGAGGTACAGTAATGTTATAACTGGAGGTACAGTAATGTTATAACTGGAGGTACAGTAATGTTATAACTGGAGGTACAGTAATGTTATAACTGGAGGTACAGTAATGTTATAACTGGAGGTACAGTAATGTTTATAACTGGAGGTACAGTAATGTTATAACTGGAGGTACAGTAATGTTATAACTGGAGGTACAGTAATGTTATAACTGGAGGTACAGTAATGTTATAACTGGAGGTACAGTAATGTTTATAACTGGAGGTACAGTAATGTTATAACTGGAGGTACAGTAATGTTATAACTGGAGGTACAGTAATGTTATAACTGGAGGTACAGTAATGTTATAACTGGAGGTACAGTAATGTTATAACTGGAGGTACAGTAATGTTATAACTGGAGGTACAGTAATGTTATAACTGGAGGTACAGTAATGTTATAACTGGAGGTACAGTAATGTTTATAACTGGAGGTACAGTAATGTTTATAACTGGAGGTACAGTAATGTTTATAACTGGAGGTACAGTAATGTTTATAACTGGAGGTACAGTAATGTTTATAACTGGAGGTACAGTAATGTTTATAACTGGAGGTACAGTAATGTTTATAACTGGAGGTACAGTAATGTTATAACTGGAGGTACAGTAATGTTTATAACTGAAGTTACAGTAATGTTTATAACTGGAGGTACAGTAATGTTTATAACTGGAGGTACAGTAATGTTTATAACTGGAGGTACAGTAATGTTTATAACTGAAGTTACAGTAATGTTATAACTGGAGGTACAGTAATGTTTATAACTGAAGTTACAGTAATGTTATAACTGGAGGTACAGTAATGTTTATAACTGGAGGTACAGTAATGTTATAACTGGAGGTACAGTAATGTTTATAACTGGAGGTACAGTAATGTTATAACTGGAGGTACAGTAATGTTATAACTGGAGGTACAGTAATGTTTATAACTGGAGGTACAGTAATGTTATAACTGGAGGTACAGTAATGTTTATAACTGGAGGTACAGTAATGTTATAACTGGAGGTACAGTAATGTTATAACTGGAGGTACAGTAATGTTATAACTGGAGGTACAGTAATGTTATAACTGGAGGTACAGTAATGTTATAACTGGAGGTACAGTAATGTTATAACTGGAGGTACAGTAATGTTATAACTGGAGGTACAGTAATGTTATAACTGGAGGTACAGTAATGTTATAACTGGAGGTACAGTAATGTTATAACTGGAGGTACAGTAATGTTATAACTGGAGGTACAGTAATGTTTATAACTGGAGGTACAGTAATGTTATAACTGGAGGTACAGTAATGTTATAACTGGAGGTACAGTAATGTTATAACTGGAGGTACAGTAATGTTTATAACTGGAGGTACAGTAATGTTATAACTGGAGGTACAGTAATGTTTATAACTGGAGGTACAGTAATGTTATAACTGGAGGTACAGTAATGTTATAACTGGAGGTACAGTAATGTTATAACTGGAGGTACAGTAATGTTTATAACTGGAGGTACAGTAATGTTATAACTGGAGGTACAGTAATGTTATAACTGGAGGTACAGTAATGTTATAACTGGAGGTACAGTAATGTTATAACTGGAGGTACAGTAATGTTTATAACTGGAGGTACAGTAATGTTATAACTGGAGGTACAGTAATGTTATAACTGGAGGTACAGTAATGTTATAACTGGAGGTACAGTAATGTTATAACTGGAGGTACAGTAATGTTATAACTGGAGGTACAGTAATGTTTATAACTGGAGGTACAGTAATGTTTATAACTGGAGGTACAGTAATGTTATAACTGGAGGTACAGTAATGTTTATAACTGGAGGTACAGTAATGTTTATAACTGGAGGTACAGTAATGTTATAACTGGAGGTACAGTAATGTTTATAACTGGAGGTACAGTAATGTTTATAACTGGAGGTACAGTAATGTTTATAACTGGAGGTACAGTAATGTTTATAACTGGAGGTACAGTAATGTTTATAACTGGAGGTACAGTAATGTTATAACTGGAGGTACAGTAATGTTTATAACTGGAGGTACAGTAATGTTTATAACTGGAGGTACAGTAATGTTATAACTGGAGGTACAGTAATGTTTATAACTGGAGGTACAGTAATGTTATAACTGGAGGTACAGTAATGTTATAACTGGAGGTACAGTAATGTTATAACTGGAGGTACAGTAATGTTATAACTGGAGGTACAGTAATGTTATAACTGGAGGTACAGTAATGTTTATAACTGGAGGTACAGTAATGTTATAACTGGAGGTACAGTAATGTTATAACTGGAGGTACAGTAATGTTTATAACTGAGGGTCCGGTAATGTTATAACTGGAGGTACAGTAATGTTATAACTGGAGGTACAGTAATGTTATAACTGGAGGTACAGTAATGTTATAACTGGAGGTACAGTAATGTTATAACTGGAGGTACAGTAATGTTTATAACTGGAGGTACAGTAATGTTATAACTGGAGGTACAGTAATGTTATAACTGGAGGTACAGTAATGTTATAACTGGAGGTACAGTAATGTTATAACTGGAGGTACAGTAATGTTATAACTGGAGGTACAGTAATGTTATAACTGGAGGTACAGTAATGTTATAACTGGAGGTACAGTAATGTTATAACTGGAGGTACAGTAATGTTAATGTTATAACTGGAGGTACAGTAATGTTATAACTGGAGGTACAGTAATGTTATAACTGGAGGTACAGTAATGTTATAACTGGAGGTACAGTAATGTTATAACTGGAGGTACAGTAATGTTATAACTGGAGGTACAGTAATGTTTATAACTGGAGGTACAGTAATGTTATAACTGGAGGTACAGTAATGTTTATAACTGGAGGTACAGTAATGTTATAACTGGAGGTACAGTAATGTTATAACTGGAGGTACAGTAATGTTATAACTGGAGGTACAGTAATGTTTATAACTGGAGGTACAGTAATGTTATAACTGGAGGTACAGTAATGTTATAACTGGAGGTACAGTAATGTTATAACTGGAGGTACAGTAATGTTATAACTGGAGGTACAGTAATGTTTATAACTGGAGGTACAGTAATGTTATAACTGGAGGTACAGTAATGTTATAACTGGAGGTACAGTAATGTTATAACTGGAGGTACAGTAATGTTATAACTGGAGGTACAGTAATGTTTATAACTGGAGGTACAGTAATGTTTATAACTGGAGGTACAGTAATGTTATAACTGGAGGTACAGTAATGTTATAACTGGAGGTACAGTAATGTTATAACTGGAGGTACAGTAATGTTATAACTGGAGGTACAGTAATGTTTATAACTGGAGGTACAGTAATGTTATAACTGGAGGTACAGTAATGTTTATAACTGGAGGTACAGTAATGTTTATAACTGGAGGTACAGTAATGTTTATAACTGGAGGTACAGTAATGTTTATAACTGGAGGTACAGTAATGTTTATAACTGGAGGTACAGTAATGTTTATAACTGGAGGTACAGTAATGTTTATAACTGGAGGTACAGTAATGTTTATAACTGGAGGTACAGTAATGTTTATAACTGGAGGTACAGTAATGTTATAACTGGAGGTACAGTAATGTTTATAACTGGAGGTACAGTAATGTTTATAACTGGAGGTACAGTAATGTTTATAACTGGAGGTACATTAATGTTTATAACTGTTTAAGGAGGTACAGTAATGTTATAACTGCAGGTACAGTAATGTTTATAACTGGAGGTACAGTAATGTTTATAACTGGAGGTACAGTAATGTTATAACTGGAGGTACAGTAATGTTATAACTGGAGGTACAGTAATGTTATAACTGGAGGTACAGTAATGTTTATAACTGGAGGTACAGTAATGTTATAACTGGAGGTACAGTAATGTTATAACTGGAGGTACAGTAATGTTATAACTGGAGGTACAGTAATGTTTATAACTGGAGGTACAGTAATGTTTATAACTGGACAGTAATGTTATAACTGGAGGTACAGTAATGTTATAACTGGAGGTACAGTAATGTTTATAACTGGAGGTACAGTAATGTTATAACTGGAGGTACAGTAATGTTATAACTGGAGGTACAGTAATGTTTATAACTGGAGGTACAGTAATGTTATAACTGGAGGTACAGTAATGTTTATAACTGGAGGTACAGTAATGTTATAACTGGAGGTACAGTAATGTTATAACTGGAGGTACAGTAATGTTATAACTGGAGGTACAGTAATGTTTATAACTGGAGGTACAGTAATGTTATAACTGGAGGTACAGTAATGTTTATAACTGAAGTTACAGTAATGTTTATAACTGGAGGTACAGTAATGTTATAACTGGAGGTACAGTAATGTTATAACTGGAGGTACAGTAATGTTATAACTGGAGGTACAGTAATGTTTATAACTGGAGGTACAGTAATGTTTAACTGGAGGTACTAATGTAGGTACAGTAATGTTATAACTGGAGGTACAGTAATGTTATAACTGGAGGTACAGTAATGTTATAACTGGAGGTACAGTAATGTTTATAACTGGAGGTACAGTAATGTTATAACTGGAGGTACAGTAATGTTTATAACTGGAGGTACAGTAATGTTTATAACTGGAGGTACAGTAATGTTTATAACTGAAGTTACAGTAATGTTATAACTGGAGGTACAGTAATGTTATAACTGGAGGTACAGTAATGTTTATAACTGGAGGTACAGTAATGTTTATAACTGAAGTTACTGTAATGTTATAACTGGAGGTACAGTAATGTTTATAACTGGAGGTACAGTAATGTTATAACTGGAGGTACAGTAATGTTATAACTGGAGGTACAGTAATGTTATGACTGGAGGTACAGTAATGTTTATAACTGGAGGTACAGTAATGTTATAACTGGAGGTACAGTAATGTTATAACTGGAGGTACAGTAATGTTATAACTGGAGGTACAGTAATGTTATAACTGGAGGTACAGTAATGTTTATAACTGGAGGTACAGTAATGTTATAACTGGAGGTACAGTAATGTTATAACTGGAGGTACAGTAATGTTATAACTGGAGGTACAGTAATGTTATAACTGGAGGTACAGTAATGTTTATAACTGGAGGTACAGTAATGTTATAACTGGAGGTACAGTAATGTTTATAACTGGAGGTACAGTAATGTTATAACTGGAGGTACAGTAATGTTATAACTGGAGGTACAGTAATGTTATAACTGGAGGTACAGTAATGTTTATAACTGGAGGTACAGTAATGTTATAACTGGAGGTACAGTAATGTTATAACTGGAGGTACAGTAATGTTATAACTGGAGGTACAGTAATGTTTATAACTGGAGGTACAGTAATGTTATATCTGGAGGTACAGTAATGTTATAACTGGAGGTACAGTAATGTTATAACTGGAGGTACAGTAATGTTATAACTGGAGGTACAGTAATGTTTATAACTGGAGGTACAGTAATGTTATAACTGGAGGTACAGTATTGTTATAACTGGAGGTACAGTAATGTTTATAACTGTAGGTACAGTAATGTTATAACTGGAGGTACAGTAATGTTTATAACTGGAGGTACAGTAATGTTATAACTGGAGGTACAGTAATGTTTATAACTGGAGGTACAGTAATGTTTATAACTGGAGGTACAGTAATGTTTATAACTGGAGGTACAGTAATGTTTATAACTGGAGGTACAGTAATGTTTATAACTGGAGGTACAGTAATGTTTATAACTGGAGGTACAGTAATGTTTATAACTGGAGGTACAGTAATGTTTATAACTGGAGGTACAGTAATGTTTATAACTGGAGGTACAGTAATGTTTATAACTGGAGGTACAGTAATGTTATAACTGGAGGTACAGTAATGTTATAACTGGAGGTACAGTAATGTTATAACTGGAGGTACAGTAATGTTATAACTGGAGGTACAGTAATGTTATAACTGGAGGTACAGTAATGTTATAACTGGAGGTACAGTAATGTTATAACTGGAGGTACAGTAATGTTATAACTGGAGGTACAGTAATGTTTATAACTGGAGGTACAGTAATGTTATAACTGGAGGTACAGTAATGTTATAACTGGAGGTACAGTAATGTTATAACTGGAGGTACAGTAATGTTATAACTGGAGGTACAGTAATGTTATAACTGGAGGTACAGTAATGTTATAACTGGAGGTACAGTAATGTTTATAACTGGAGGTACAGTAATGTTATAACTGGAGGTACAGTAATGTTATAACTGGAGGTACAGTAATGTTATAACTGGAGGTACAGTAATGTTATAACTGGAGGTACAGTAATGTTATATGGAGGTACAGTAATGTTATAACTGAGGTACAGTAATGTTATAACTGGAGGTACAGTAATGTTTATAACTGGAGGTACAGTAATGTTATAACTGGAGGTACAGTAATGTTATAACTGGAGGTACAGTAATGTTATAACTGGAGGTACAGTAATGTTATAACTGGAGGTACAGTAATGTTTATAACTGGAGGTACAGTAATGTTATAACTGGAGGTACAGTAATGTTATAACTGGAGGTACAGTAATGTTATAACTGGAGGTACAGTAATGTTTATAACTGGAGGTACAGTAATGTTATAACTGGAGGTACAGTAATGTTTATAACTGGAGGTACAGTAATGTTTATAACTGGAGGTACAGTAATGTTTATAACTGGAGGTACAGTAATGTTTATAACTGGAGGTACAGTAATGTTTATAACTGGAGGTACAGTAATGTTTATAACTGGAGGTACAGTAATGTTTATAACTGGAGGTACAGTAATGTTTATAACTGAAGTTACAGTAATGTTATAACTGGAGGTACAGTAATGTTTATAACTGGAGGTACAGTAATGTTTATAACTGGAGGTACAGTAATGTTTATAACTGGAGGTACAGTAATGTTTATAACTGGAGGTACAGTAATGTTTATAACTGAAGTTACAGTAATGTTATAACTGGAGGTACAGTAATGTTTATAACTGGAGGTACAGTAATGTTTATAACTGGAGGTACAGTAATGTTATAACTGAAGTTACTGTAATGTTATAACTGGAGGTACAGTAATGTTATAACTGGAGGTACAGTAATGTTTATAACTGGAGGTACAGTAATGTTATAACTGGAGGTACAGTAATGTTATAACTGGAGGTACAGTAATGTTATAACTGGAGGTACAGTAATGTTTATAACTGGAGGTACAGTAATGTTTATAACTGAAGTTACTGTAATGTTATAACTGGAGGTACAGTAATGTTATAACTGGAGGTACAGTAATGTTTATAACTGGAGGTACAGTAATGTTATAACTGGAGGTACAGTAATGTTATAACTGGAGGTACAGTAATGTTTATAACTGAAGTTACAGTAATGTTATAACTGGAGGTACAGTAATGTTTATAACTGGAGGTACAGTAATGTTATAACTGGAGGTACAGTAATGTTATAACTGGAGGTACAGTAATGTTTATAACTGGAGGTACAGTAATGTTTATAACTAGAGGTACAGTAATGTTATAACTGGAGGTACAGTAATGTTTATAACTGAAGTTACAGTAATGTTTATAACTGGAGGTACAGTAATGTTAAAACTGGAGGTACAGTAATGTTATAACTGGAGGTACAGTAATGTTATAACTGGAGGTACAGTAATGTTTATAACTGGAGGTACAGTAATGTTTATAACTGTAGGTACAGTAATGTTATAACTGGAGGTACAGTAATGTTATAACTGGAGGTACAGTAATGTTATAACTGGAGGTACAGTAATGTTTATAACTGGAGGTACAGTAATGTTATAACTGGAGGTACAGTAATGTTTATAACTGGAGGTACAGTAATGTTTATAACTGGAGGTACAGTAATGTTTATAACTGAAGTTACAGTAATGTTATAACTGGAGGTACAGTAATGTTATAACTGGAGGTACAGTAATGTTTATAACTGAAGTTACTGTAATGTTATAACTGGAGGTACAGTAATGTTTATAACTGGAGGTACAGTAATGTTATAACTGGAGGTACAGTAATGTTATAACTGGAGGTACAGTAATGTTATGACTGGAGGTACAGTAATGTTTATAACTGGAGGTACAGTAATGTTATAACTGGAGGTACAGTAATGTTATAACTGGAGGTACAGTAATGTTATAACTGGAGGTACAGTAATGTTATAACTGGAGGTACAGTAATGTTTATAACTGGAGGTACAGTAATGTTATAACTGGAGGTACAGTAATGTTATAACTGGAGGTACAGTAATGTTATAACTGGAGGTACAGTAATGTTATAACTGGAGGTACAGTAATGTTTATAACTGGAGGTACAGTAATGTTTTAACTGGAGGTACAGTAATGTTATAACTGGAGGTACAGTAATGTTATAACTGGAGGTACAGTAATGTTTATAACTTTAGGTACAGTAATGTTTATAACTTTAGGTACAGTAATGTTATAACTGTAGGTACAGTAATGTTATAACTGGAGGTACAGTAATGTTATAACTGGAGGTACAGTAATGTTATAACTGGAGGTACAGTAATGTTATAACTGGAGGTACAGTAATGTTTATAACTGTAGGTACAGTAATGTTATAACTGGAGGTACAGTAATGTTTATAACTGGAGGTACAGTAATGTTATAACTGGAGGTACAGTAATGTTATAACTGGAGGTACAGTAATGTTATAACTGGAGGTACAGTAATGTTTATAACTGGAGGTACAGTAATGTTTATAACTGGAGGTACAGTAATGTTTATAACTGGAGGTACAGTAATGTTTATAACTGGAGGTACAGTAATGTTTATAACTGGAGGTACAGTAATGTTTATAACTGGAGGTACAGTAATGTTTATAACTGGAGGTACAGTAATGTTTATAACTGGAGGTACAGTAATGTTTATAACTGGAGGTACAGTAATGTTTATAACTGGAGGTACAGTAATGTTTATAACTGGAGGTACAGTAATGTTTATAACTGGAGGTACAGTAATGTTTATAACTGGAGGTACAGTAATGTTTATAACTGGAGGCACAGTAATGTTTATAACTGAAGTTACTGTAATGTTATAACTGGAGGTACAGTAATGTTTATAACTGGAGGTACAGTAATGTTATAACTGGAGGTACAGTAATGTTATAACTGGAGGTACAGTAATGTTTATAACTGAAGTTACTGTAATGTTATAACTGGAGGTACAGTAATGTTTATAACTGGAGGTACAGTAATGTTATAACTGGAGGTACAGTAATGTTTATAACTGAAGTTACTGTAATGTTATAACTAGAGGTACAGTAATGTTTATAACTGGAGGTACAGTAATGTTACAACTGGAGGTACAGTAATGTTATAACTGGAGGTACAGTAATGTTATGACTTTAGGTACAGTAATGTTTATAACTGGAGGTACAGTAATGTTATAACTGGAGGTACAGTAATGTTATAACTGGAGGTACAGTAATGTTATAACTGGAGGTACAGTAATGTTATAACTGGAGGTACAGTAATGTTTATAACTGGAGGTACAGTAATGTTATAACTGGAGGTACAGTAATGTTATAACTGGAGGTACAGTAATGTTATAACTGGAGGTACAGTAATGTTATAACAGGAGGTACAGTAATGTTTATAACTGGAGGTACAGTAATGTTATAACTGGAGGTACAGTAATGTTTATAACTGGAGGTACAGTAATGTTATAACTGGAGGTACAGTAATGTTATAACTGGAGGTACAGTAATGTTATAACTGGATTTACAGTAATGTTTATAACTGGAGGTACAGTAATGTTATAACTGTAGGTACAGTAATGTTATAACTGGAGGTACAGTAATGTTATAACTGGAGGTACAGTAATGTTTATAACTGGAGGTACAGTAATGTTATATCTGGAGGTACAGTAATGTTATAACTGGAGGTACAGTAATGTTTATAACTGGAGGTACAGTAATGTTATAACTGGAGGTACAGTAATGTTATAACTGGAGGTACAGTAATGTTTATAACTGTAGGTACAGTAATGTTATAACTGGAGGTACAGTAATGTTTATAACTGGAGGTACAGTAATGTTATAACTGGAGGTACAGTAATGTTATAACTGGAGGTACAGTAATGTTATAACTGGAGGTACAGTAATGTTTATAACTGGAGGTACAGTAATGTTTATAACTGGAGGTACAGTAATGTTTATAACTGGAGGTACAGTAATGTTTATAACTGGAGGTACAGTAATGTTTATAACTGGAGGTACAGTAATGTTTATAACTGGAGGTACAGTAATGTTTATAACAGGAGGTACAGTAATGTTTATAACTGGAGGTACAGTAATGTTTATAACTGGAGGTACAGTAATGTTTATAACTGGAGGTACAGTAATGTTTATAACTGGAGGTACAGTAATGTTTATAACTGGAGGTACAGTAATGTTTATAACTGGAGGTACAGTAATGTTTATAACTGGAGGCACAGTAATGTTATAACTGGAGGTACAGTAATGTTATAACTGGAGGTACAGTAATGTTATAACTGGAGGTACAGTAATGTTTATAACTGTAGGTACAGTAATGTTATAACTGGAGGTACAGTAATGTTTATAACTGGAGGTACAGTAATGTTATAACTGGAGGTACAGTAATGTTATAACTGGAGGTACAGTAATGTTTATAACTGGAGGTACAGTAATGTTTATAACTGGAGGTACGGTAATGTTATAACTGGAGGTACAGTAATGTTTATAACTGGAGGTACAGTAATGTTATAACTGGAGGTACAGTAATGTTATAACTGGAGGTACAGTAATGTTATAACTGGAGGTACAGTAATGTTATAACTGGAGGTACAGTAATGTTATAACTGGAGGTACAGTAATGTTATAACTGGAGGTACAGTAATGTTTATAACTGGAGGTACAGTAATGTTATAACTGGAGGTACAGTAATGTTTATAACTGGAGGTACAGTAATGTTATAACTGGAGGTACAGTAATGTTTATAACTGGAGGTACAGTAATGTTATAACTGGAGGTACAGTAATGTTTATAACTGGAGGTACAGTAATGTTTATAACTGGAGGTACAGTAATGTTATAACTGGAGGTACAGTAATGTTATAACTGGAGGTACAGTAATGTTATAACTGGAGGTACAGTAATGTTTATAACTGGAGGTACAGTAATGTTATAACTGGAGGTACAGTAATGTTTATAACTGGAGGTACATTAATGTTTATAACTGGAGGTACAGTAATGTTTATAACTGGAGGTACAGTAATGTTTATAACTGGAGGTACAGTAATGTTTATAACTGGAGGTACAGTAATGTTATAACTGGAGGTACAGTAATGTTTATAACTGAAGTTACAGTAATGTTTATAACTGGAGGTACAGTAATGTTTATAACTGGAGGTACAGTAATGTTTATAACTGGAGGTACAGTAATGTTTATAACTGGAGGTACAGTAATGTTTATAACTGAAGTTACAGTAATGTTATAACTGGAGGTACAGTAATGTTTATAACTGGAGGTACAGTAATGTTTATAACTGGAGGTACAGTAATGTTATAACTGAAGTTACTGTAATGTTATAACTGGAGGTACAGTAATGTTATAACTGGAGGTACAGTAATGTTTATAACTGGATGTACAGTAATGTTATAACTGGAGGTACAGTAATGTTATAACTGGAGGTACAGTAATGTTATAACTGGAGGTACAGTAATGTTATAACTGGAGGTACAGTAATGTTTATAACTGAAGTTACTGTAATGTTATAACTGGAGGTACAGTAATGTTATAACTGGAGGTACAGTAATGTTTATAACTGGAGGTACAGTAATGTTATAACTGGAGGTACAGTAATGTTATAACTGGAGGTACAGTAATGTTTATAATTGAAGTTACTGTAATGTTCTAACTGGAGGTACAGTAATGTTTATAACTGGAGGTACAGTAATGTTATAACTGGAGGTACAGTAATGTTTATAACTGGAGGTACAGTAATGTTATAACTGGAGGTACAGTAATGTTTATAACTGAAGTTACAGTAATGTTATAACTGGAGGTACAGTAATGTTATAACTGGAGGTACAGTAATGTTATAACTGGAGGTACAGTAATGTTTATAACTGGAGGTACAGTAATGTTATAACTGGAGGTACAGTAATGTTTATAACTGAAGTTACAGTAATGTTATAACTGGAGGTACAGTAATGTTTATAACTGGAGGTACAGTAATGTTATAACTGGAGGTACAGTAATGTTTATAACTGGAGGTACAGTAATGTTATAACTGGAGGTACAGTAATGTTGATAACTGGAGGTACAGTAATGTTATAACTGGAGGTACAGTAATGTTATAACTGGAGGTACAGTAATGTTATAACTGGAGGTACAGTAGTGTTATAACTGGAGGTACAGTAATGTTATAACTGGAGGTACAGTAATGTTTATAACTGGAGGTTATAACTGGAGGTAACATTACTGTACCTCCAGTTATAAACATTACTGTACCTCCAGTTATAACATTACTGTACCTGGAGTTTACCTGAACTCTCTCCAGGTAAACTCCAGGTACAGTAATGTTAAACTGGAGGAACAGTAATGTTATAACTGGAGGTACAGTAATGTTTATAACCGAAGTTACAGTAATGTTATAACTGGAGGTACAGTAATGTTATAACTGGAGGTACAGTAATGTTATAACTGGAGGTACAGTAATGTTATAACTGGAGGTACAGTAATGTTATAACTGGAGGTACAGTAATGTTATAACTGGAGGTACAGTAATGTTTATAACTGGAGGTACAGTAATGTTATAACTGGAGGTACAGTAATGTTTATAACTGGAGGTACAGTAATGTTATAACTGGAGGTACAGTAATGTTTATAACTGGAGGTTATAACTGGAGGTAACATTACTGTACCTCCAGTTATAAACATTACTGTACCTCCAGTTATAACATTACTGTACCTGGAGTTTACCTGAACTCTCTCCAGGTAAACTCCAGGTACAGTAATGTTAAACTGGAGGAACAGTAATGTTATAACTGGAGGTACAGTAATGTTTATAACTGGAGGTATAGTAATGTTATAACTGGAGGTACAGTAATGTTTATAACTGGAGGTACAGTAATGTTTATAACCGAAGTTACAGTAATGTTATAACTGGAGGTACAGTAATGTTTATAACGACGTAATTGTTATCACTGGAGGTGTGAGGCTGAACTGACTTACGACAGTCTTAACAGGTTATGTTCCTAGACAGTTTGTTGTGCAGAAAAATGTGTCAGTCGCGTGAGACTGATGTTTGTGTGCGTACACACCAGAGTTGTGCCTTCTTGCGTACTCAAGGTTCCTTGATGTTGGTGAGGGGCTCTTGATTATAATAATGTGCCTTCCTGTGTACTCAAGGTTCCTTGATGTTGGTGAGGGGCTCTTGATTATAATGTGCCTTCATGCATACTCAAGGAATGATGTTGGTGAGGGGCTCTTGATTATAATAATGTGCCTTCTTGCGTACTCAAGGTTCCTTGATGTTGGTGAGGGGCTCTTGATTATAATAATGTGCCTTCTTGCGTACTCAAGGTTCCTTGATGTTGGTGAGGGGCTCTTGATTATAATAATGTGCCTTCTTGTGTACTCAAGGTTCCTTGATGTTGGTGAGGGGCTCTTGATTATAATAATGTGCCTTCTTGCGTACTCAAGGTTCCTTTATGTTGGTGAGGGGCTCGTGATTATAATAATGTGCCTTCTTGCGTACTCAAGGTTCCTTGATGTTGGTGAGGGGCTCTTGATTATAATAATGTGCCTTCTTGCATACTCAAGGTTCCTTGATGGAGAGGGGCGCTTGATTATAATAATGTGCGTTCTTGCGTACTCAAGGTTCCTTGATGTTGGTGAGGGGCTCTTGATTATAATAATGTGCCTTCTTGCGTACTCAAGGTTCCTTGATGTTGGTGAGGGGCTCTTGATTATAATAATGTGCCTTCTTGCATACTCAAGTTTCCTTGATGTTGGTGAGGGGCTCTTGATTATAATAATGTGCCTTCTTGCGTACTCAAGGTTCCTTGATGTTGGTGAGGGGCTCTTAATTATAATAATGTGCCTTCTTGCGCACTCAAGGTTCCTTGTTGTTGGTGAGGGGCTCTTGATTATAATAATGTGCCTTCTTGCGTACTCAAGGTTCCTTGATGTTGGTGAGGGGCTCTTGATTATAATAATGTGCCTTCTCGCGTACTCAAGGTTCCTTGATGTTGGTGAGGGGCTCTTGATTATAATAATGTGCCTTCTTGCGTACTCAAGGTTCCTTGATGTTGGTGAGGGGCTCTTGATTATAATAATGTGCCTTCTTGCGTACTCAAGGTTCCTTGATGTTGGTGAGGGGCTCTTGATTATAATAATGTGCCTTCTTGCGTACTCAAGGTTCCTTGATGTTGGTGAGGGGCTCTTGATTATAATGTGCCTTCTTGTGTACTCAAGGTTCTTTGATGTTGGTGAGAGGCTCTTGATTATAATAATGTGCCTTCTTGCGTACACAAGGTTCCTTGATGTTGGTGAGGGGCTCTTGTTTATAATAATGTGCCTTCTTGTGTACTCAAGGTTCCTTGATGTTGGTGATTGGCTCTTGATGATAATAATGTGCCTTCTTGCGTACTCAAGGTTCCTTGATGTTGGTGAGGGGCTCTTGATTATAATAATGTGCCTTCTTGCGTACTCAAGGTTCCTTGATGTTGGTGAGGGGCTCTTGATTATAATAATGTGCCTTCTTGCGTACTCAAGGTTCCTTGATGTTGGTGAGGGGCTCTTGATTATAATAATGTGCCTTCTTGCGTACTCAAGGTTCCTTGATGTTGGTGAGGGGCTCTTGATTATAATAATGTGCCTTCTTGCATACTCAAGGTTCCTTGATGTTGGTGAGGGGCTCTTGATTATCATAATGTGCCTTCTTGCGTACTCAAGGTTCCTTGATGTTGGTGAGGGGCTCTTGATTATAATATTGTGCCTTCTTGCGTACTCAAGGTTGCTTGATGTTGGTGAGGGGCTCTTGATTATAATAATGTGCCTTCTTGCATACTCAAGGTTCCTTGATGTTGGTGAGGGGCTCTTGATTATAATAATGTGCCTTCTTGCGTACTCAAGGTTCCTTGATGTTGGTGAGGGGCTCTTGATTATAATAATGTGCCTTCTTGCGTACTCAAGGTTCCTTGATGTTGGTGAGGGGCTCTTGATTATAATAATGGGCCTTCTTGCGTACTCAAGGTTCCTTGATGTTGGTGGTGGGCTCTTGATTATAATAATGAGGATTCTTGCATACTCAAGGTTCCTTGATGTTGGTGAGGGGCTCTTGATTATAATAATGTGCCTTCTTGCATACTCAAGGAAGGTTCCTTGATGTTGGTGAGGGGCTCTTGATTATAATGTGCCTTCTTGCGTACTCAAGGAATGATGTTGGTGAGGGGCTCTTGATTATAATAATGTGTCTTCTTGCGTACTCAAAAAAGATTCCTTGATGTTGGTGAGGGGCACTTGATTATAATGTGCCTTCTTGCATACTCAAGGAATGATGTTGGTGAGGGGCTCTTGATTATATTAATGTGCCTTCTTGCATACTCAAGGAAGGTTCCTTGATGTTGGCGAGAGGCTCTTGATTATAATGTGCCTTCTTGCATACTCAAGGAATGATGTTGGTGAGGGGCTCTTGATTATAATATTGTGCCTTCTTGCGTACTCAAGGAAGGTTCCTTGATGTTGGTGAGGAGCTCTTGATTATAATGTGCCTTCATGCATACTCAAGGAATGATTTTGGTGAGGGGCTCTTGATTATAATAATGTGCCTTCTTGCATACTCAAGGAAGGTTCCTTGATGTTGGTGAGGGGCTCTTGATTATCATAATGTGCCTTCTTGCGTACTCAAGGTTCCTTGATGTTGGTGAGGGGCTCTTGATTATAATAATGTGCCTTCTTGCGTACTCAAGGTTGCTTGATGTTGGTGAGGGGCTCTTGATTATAATAATGTGCCTTCTTGCATACTCAAGGTTCCTTGATGTTGGTGAGGGGCTCTTGATTATAATAATGTGCCTTCTTGCGTACTCAAGGTTCCTTGATGTTGGTGAGGGGCTCTTGATTATAATAATGTGCCTTCTTGCGTACTCAAGGTTCCTTGATGTTGGTGAGGGGCTCTTGATTATAATAATGTGCCTTCTTGCGTACTCAAGGTTCCTTGATGTTGGTGAGGGGCTCTTGATTATAATAATGTGCCTTCTTGCATACTCAAGGTTCCTTGATGTTGGTGAGGGGCTCTTGATTATAATAATGTGCCTTTTTGCATACTCAAGGAAGGTTCCTTGATGTTGGTGAGGGGCTCTTGATTATAATGTGCCTTCTTGCGTACTCAAGGAATGATGTTGGTGAGGGGCTCTTGATTATAATAATGTGCTTTCTTGCGTACTCAAAAAAGGTTCCTTGATGTTGGTGAGGGGTTCTTGATTATAATGTGCCTTGCATACTCAAGGAATGATGTTGGTGAGGGGCTCTTGATTATATTAATGTGCCTTCTTGCATACTCAAGGAAGGTTCCTTGATGTTGGCGAGAGGCTCTTGATTATAATGTGCCTTCTTGCATACTCAAGGAATGATGTTGGTGAGGGGCTCTTGATTATAATAATGTGCCTTCTTGCGTACTCAAGGAAGGTTCCTTGATGTTGGTGAGGGGCTCTTGATTATAATGTGCCTTCATGCATACTCAAGGAATGATGTTGGTGAGGGGCTCTTGATTATAATAATGTGCCTTCTTGCATACTCAAGGAAGGTTCCTTGATGTTGGTGAGGGGCTCTTGATTATAATGTGCCTTCTTGCGTACTCAAGGAATGATGTTGGTGAGGGGCTCTTGATTATAATAATGTGCCTTCTTGCATACTCAAGGAAGGTTCCTTGATGTTGGTGAGGGGCTGTTGATTATAATGTGCCTTCTTGCATACTCAAGGAATGATGTTGGTGAGGGGCTCTTGATTATAATGTGGCTTATTGCGTACTCAAGGAATGATGTTGGTGAGGGGCTCTTGATTATAATAATGTGCCTTCTTGCATACTCAAGGAAGGTTCCTTGATGGTGAGGGGCTCTTGATTATAATGTGCTTTCTTGTGTACTCAAAGAAGGTTCCTTGATGGTGAGGGGCTCTTGATTATAATAATGTGCCTTCTTGCATACTCAAGGAAGGTTCCTTGATGGTGAGGGGCTCTTGATTATAATGTGCCTTCTTGCATACTCAAGGAAGGTTCCTTGATGGTGAGGGGCTCTTGATTATATTGTGCCTTGCATACTAAAGGAAGGTTCCTTGATGTTGGTGAGGGGCTCTTGATTATAATGTGCCTTCTTGCATACTCAAGGAAGGTTCCTTGATGTTGTTGAGGGGCTCTTGATTGTAATGTGCCTTCTTGCATACTCAAGGAAGGTTCCTTGATGTTGGTGAGGGGCTCTTGATTATAATGTGACTTCTTGCATACTCAAGGAAGGTTCCTTGATGTTGGTGAGGGGCTCTTGATTATAATGTGCCTTCTTGCGTACTCAAGGAAGGTTCCTTGATGTTGGTGAGGGGCTCTTGATTATAATAATGTGCCTTCTTGCGTACTCAAGGAAGGTTCCTTGATGTTGGTGAGGGGCTCTTGATTATAATGTGCCTTCTTGCATACTCAAGGAAGGTTCCTTGATGTTGGTGAGAAGCTCTTGATTATAATGTGCCTTGCATGCTCAAGGAAGGTTCCTTGATGTTGGTGAGGGGCTCTTGATTGTAATGTGCCTTGCCTACTCAAGGAAGGTTCCTTGATGTTGGTGAGGGGCTCTTGATTATAATAATGTGCTTTCTTGCGTAATCAAGGAAGGTTCCTTGATGTTGGTGAGGGGCTCTTGATTATAATGTGCCTTCTTGCATACTCAAGGAAGGTTCCTTGATGTTGGTGAGGGGCTCTTGATTATAATGTGCCTTCTTGCATACTCAAGGAAGGTACCTTGATGTTGGTGAGGGGCTCTTGACTGTAATGTGCCTTCTTGCGTACTCAAGGAAGGTTCCTTGATGTTGGTGAGGGGCTCTTGATTATAATGTGACTTCTTGCTTACTCAAGGAAGGTTCCTTGATGTTGGTGAGGGGCTCTTGATTATAATGTGCCTTCTTGCGTACTCAAGGAAGGTTCCTTGATGTTGGTGAGGGGCTCTTGATTATAATAATGTGCCTTCTTGCGTACTCAAGGAAGGTTCCTTGATGTTGGTGAGGGGCTCTTGATTATAATGTGCCTTCTTGCATACTCAAGGAAGGTTCCTTGATGTTGGTGAGGGGCTCTTGATTATAATGTGCCTTGCATACTCAAGGAAGGTTCCTTGATGTTGGTGAGGGGCTCTTGATTGTAATGTGCCTTGCATACTCAAGGAGGGTTCCTTGATGTTGGTGAGGGGCTCTTGATTATAATAATGTGCCTTCTTGCGTAATCAAGGAAGGTTCCTTGATGTTGGTGAGGATCTCTTGATTGTAATGTGCCTTGTGTACTCAAGGAAGGTTCCTTGATGTTGGTGAGGGGATCTTGATTGTAATGTGCCTTGTGTACTCAAGGAAGGTTCCTTGATGTTGGTGAGGGGCTCTTGATTATAATAATGTGCCTTGCCTACTCAAGGTTCCTTGATGTTGGTGAGGATCTCTTGATTATAATAATGTGCCTTGTGTACTCAAGGAAGGTTCCTTGATGTTGGTGAGGGGATCTTGATTATAATGTGCCTTGCATGCTCAAGGAAGGTTCCTTGAAGTTGGTGAGGGGCTCTTGATTATAATAATGTGCCTTCTTGCATACTCAAGGAAGGTTCCTTGATGTTGGTGAGGGGATCTTGATTATAATAATGTGCCTTCTTGCATACTCAAGGAAGGTTCCTTGATGGTGAGGGGCTCTTGATTATAATAATGTGCCTTCTTGCGTACTCAAAGAAGGTTCCTTGATGGTGAGGGGCTCTTGATTATAATAATGTGCCTTCTTGCATACTCAAGGAAGGTTCCTTGATGGTGAGGGGCTCTTGATTATAATGTGCCTTCTTGCATACTCAAGGAAGGTTCCTTGATGGTGAGTTGCTCTTGATTATAATGTGCCTTGCATACTCAAGGAAGGTTCCTTGATGTTGGTGAGGGGCTCTTGATTATAATGTGAACTCTTGCATACTCAAGGAAGGTTCCTTGATGTTGGTGAGGGGCTCTTGATTGTAATGTGCCTTATTGCATACTCAAGGAAGGTTCCTTGATGTTGGTGAGGGTCTCTTGATTATAATAATGTGACTTCTTGCATATTCAAGGAAGGTTCCTTGATGTTGGTGAGGGGCTCTTGATTATAATGTGCCTTCTTGCGTACTCAAAGAAGGTTCCTTGATGTTGGTGAGGGGCTCTTGATTATAATAATGTGCCTTGCATACTCAAGGAAGGTTCCTTGATGTTGGTGAGGGGATCTTGATTATAATAATGTGCCTTATTGCATACTAAAGGAAGGTTACTTGATGTTGGTGAGGGGCTCTTAATTATAATGTGCCTTCTTGCATACTCAAGGAATGTTCCTTGATGTTGGTGAGGGGCTCTTGATTATAATAATGTGCCTTCTTGTGTACTCAAGGAAGGTTCCTTGATGTTGGTGAGGGGCTCTTGATTATAATAATGTGCCTTCTTGCGTACTCAAGGAAGGTTCCTTGATGTTGGTGAGGGGCTCTTGATTATAATGTGCCTTCTTGCATATTCAAGGAAGGTTCCTTGATGTTGGTTAGGGGCTCTTGATTATAATAATGTGCCTTCTTGCATACTCAAGGAAGGTTCCTTGATGGTGAGGGGCTCTTGATTATAATGTGCCTTGTGTACTCAAGGAAGGTTCCTTGGTGAGGGGCTCTTGATTATAATGTGCCTTCTTGTGTACTCAAGGAAGGTTTCTTGATGGTGAGGGGCTCTTGATTATAATGTGCCTTCTTGCATACTCAAGGAATTTTCCTTGATGTTGGCGAGGGGCTCTTGATTATAATGTGCCTTCTTGCATACTCAAGGAAGGTTCCTTGATGTGGGTGAGGGGCTCTTGATTGTAATGTGCCTTCTTGTGTACTCAAAAAAGGTTCCTTGATGTTGGTGAGGGGCTCTTGATTATAATAATGTGACTTCTTGCATACTCAAGGAAGGTTCCTTGATGTTGGTGAGGGGCTCTTGATTATAATGTGACTTCTTGCATACTCAAGGAAGGTTCCTTGATGTTGGTGAGGGGCTCTTTATTATAATAATGTGCCTTCCTGCGTACTCAAGGTTCCTTGATGTTGGTGAGGGGCTCTTGATTATAATAATGTGCCTTCTTGCGAACTCAAGGTTCCTTGATGTTGGTGAGGGGCTCTTGATTATAATAATGTGCCTTCTTGCATACTCAAGGTTCCTTGATGTTGGTGAGGGGCTCTTGATTATAATAATGTGCCTTCTTGCGTACTCAAGGTTCCTTGATGTTGGTGAGGGGCTCTTGATTATAATAATGTGCCTTCTTGCGTACTCAAGGTTCCTTGATGTTGGTGAGGGGCTCTTGATTATAATAATGTGCCTTCTAAGTGGATCCAAGTGTGGTATTTTGACAATATTGGCCTTGTACATAACAGTAAGGCCACCCACATCCCTCCTATGTTGAAGGCTCTGCTGAAATGACAGATCTATCCAGGATGGGTCCAGGCGAGAGATGAGACGTCTTGCTCTGTTCTCTACTCTGTCAAGCAGTCGCAGATGAGAGGGGGGGCAGGCAAACCAAGAAAGTGGAGCATACTCAAGGTGTGAGCGTACTTGTGCCTCGTACAGGATCTTGCAACCCCTACTGTCAAGCAGATGCGAGATACGGCGAAGTGCTGTAAGCTTCCTGGCTGCCTTGTTTGCAAGATTTACAACATGGTTCTTCATGGTTAGTTTGGAGTCAAATTTCACCCCAAGGATATCAACTTCTTCTCCAGGTGCCAACATCGTCCCATTCATCCTTACTACTGCACCAGCATTACCATCATGGTGCCTAGAGACGATCATCATTTGCGTTTTCTCAGGTGCAAATGTTACTTGCCATCTATTTCCCCAAGCTGATATAGCTCTCAGCTGGTGATTGATGTAGCTTAGAGCAGCTGGCATTTCTTCTCTTGCGTACTCAAGGTTCCTTGATGTTGGTGAGGGGCACTTGATTATAATAATGTGCCTTCTTGTGTACTCAAGGTTCCTTGATGTTGGTGAGGGGCTCTTGATTATAATAATGTGCCTTCTTTCGTGCTCAAGGTTCCTTGATGTTGGTGAGGGGCTCTTGATTATAATAATGTGCCTTCTTGCATACTCAAGGTTCCTTGATGTTGGTGAGGGGCTCTTGATTATAATAATGTGCCTTCTTGCGTACTCAAGGTTCCTTGATGTTGGTGAGGGGCTCTTGATTATAATAATGTGCCTTCTTGCGTACTCAAGGTTCCTTGATGTTGGTGAGGGGCTCTTGATTATAATAATGTGCCTTCTTGCGTACTCAAGGTTCCTTGATGTTGGTGAGGGGCTCTTGATTATAATAATGTGCCTTCTTGCGTACTCAAGGTTCCTTGATGTTGGTGAGGGGCTCTTGATTATAATAATGTGCCTTCTTGCGTACTCAAGGGTCCTTGATCTTGGTGAGGGGCTCTTGATTATAATAATGTGCCTTCTTGCGTACTCAAGGTTCCTTGATGTTGGTGAGGGGCTCTTGATTATAATAATGAGGATTCTTGCATACTCAAGGTTCCTTGATGTTGGTGAGGGGCTCTTGATTATAATAATGTGCCTTCTTGCGTACTCAAGGTTCCTTGATGTTGGTGAGGGGCTCTTGATTATAATGTGCCTTCTTGCGTACTCAATGTTCCTCGATGTTGGTAAGGGGCTCTTGATTATAATAATGTGCCTTCTTGCATACTCAAGGTTCCTTGATGTTGGTGAGGGGCTCTTGATTATAATAATGTGCCTTGCGTACTCAAGGTTCCTTGATGTTGGTGAGGGGCTCTTGATTATAATAATGTGCCTTCTTGCGTACTCAAAGTTCCTTGATGTTGGTGAGGGGCTCTTGATTATAATAATGTGCCTTCTTGCGTACTCAAGGTTCCTTGATGTTGGTGAGGGGCTCTTGATTATAATAATGTGCCTTCTTGCGTACTCAAGGTTCCATGATGTTGGTGAGGGGCTCTTGATTATAATAATGTGCCTTCTTGCGTACTCAAGGAATGATGTTGGTGAGGGGCTCTTGATTATAATAATGTGCCTTCTTGCATACTCAAGGAAGGTTCCTTGATGTTGGTGAGGGGCTCTTGATTATAATGTGCCTTCTTGCATACTCAAGGAATGATGTTGGTGAGGGGCTCTTGATTATAATAATGTGCCTTCTTGCATACTCAAGGAAGGTTCCTTGATGTTGGTGAGGGGCTCTTGATTATAATGTGCCTTCATGCATACTCAAGGAATGATGTTGGTGAGGGGCTCTTGATTATAATAATGTGCCTTCTTGCATACTCAAGGAAGGTTCCTTGATGTTGGTGAGGGGCTCTTGATTATAATGTGCCTTCTTGTGTACTCAAGGAATGATGTTGGTGAGGGGCTCTTGATTATAATAATGTGCCTTCTTGCATACTCAAGGTTCCTTGATGTTGGTGAGGGGCTCTTGCTTATAATGTGCCTTCTTGCATACTCAAGGTTCCTTGATGTTGGTGAGGGGCTCTTGATTATAATAATGTGCCTTCTTTTGTACTCAAGGTTCCGTGATGTTGGTGAGGGGCTCTTGATTATAATAATGTGCCTTCTTGCATACTCAAGGTTCCTTGATGTTGGTGAGGGGCTCTTGATTATAATAATGTGCTTTCTTGTGTACTCAAGGTTCCTTGATGTTGGTGAGGGGCTCTTGATTATAATAATGTGCCTTCTTGCGTACCTAAGGTTCCTTGATGTTGGTGAGGGGCTCTTGATTATAATAATGTGCCTTCTTGCGTACTCAAGGTTCCTTGATGTTGGTGAGGGGCTCTTGATTATAATAATGTGCCTTCTTGCATACTCAAGGTTCCTTGATGTTGGTGAGGGGCTCTTGATTATAATAATGTGCCTTCTTGCGTACTCAAGGTTCCTTGATGTTGGTGAGGGGCTCTTGATTATAATAACATGCCTTCTTGCATACTCAAGGTTCCTTGATGTTGGTGAGGGGCTCTTGATTATAATAATGTGCCTTGTTGCATACTCAAGGTTCCTTGATGTTGGTGAGGGGCTCTTGATTATAATAATGTTATCATGTGGGAGTTCGATACGTGGATTAGGGAAGAAATACTCACGTAGGCTGTTATTACGTATAATTGCTGTTATGTGGAGAGCCCTTGCCGTTACCTATCTCCTTGCTCACACTCGTAATACTGACTAGCCGCCCACAGTACCCTATGTGAGGGGGCCTTTGAATACTGCAGAGGTCAGCACAATATGAAAGACCGTGACTCAGGCAGAGACGGTTGGTCGTTGAGTCAACGGACTGGTAACTGGTTACTACTACATTAACTGGTTACTACTACTGAGAGCTCGGCGACGCTAACGTATGTCGTCCCGACATACAACTAATGCAAACTAGAGATGGCAGGTACGGCTTGGGCTGATTCTATACAATGTCAAAGTACACAACAATTAAACATTATATATAGTAGAACATTGGAATGAAAGCTTACGTAACTGAAACTGTAATGCAATACAAGGTATACTATAGTACAACTTAAAACTCAACAAATGAACAACGAACTCTACGTTGAGATTACAAGTGATAAAAATAAAAATTTTGATCGATCGATCTGTATTCATGTGATCTACGGATTCTGAGGAAGGAATATATACAAAGAAAGAGTGTTTAACAGAAAGGCAGATTCGGTGCACACAAATCTAGACTGTTAACTCTCAGAATGCGGAGAGAACATGAACACAAAAAAAAATTCTTGAATACTGATAAGTTGATACTGTAATTATTCATCTATACAGGTTATTTACATTTAACCCCAACTCTGCTAGGGTAAGATTGGCATATGCAGAATGGGTGTCATCTCTGGGAGGATCAAACTCTGTAGCATTGGCTAGCTCATGCTGTATTTGAGGCAAATCTGAATTGGAAGTTACAAATGATACTTGAGGATTTCTCAATACCTGTCGTGTACGTAGGGAATAACGACATTCAGGTTGATCATCTGACTGAGTATCAGAGGAAGAGAGTACAGGATCAGGAGGATTGTCAGAGTCTGTCACATTAGTCTGGGTTGGAACGTCATTATCATCACATACTAACTTCATATGATCCAAATGCGATTCTTTATACTGACCAGTACTAATCTCTCTAACCTTATACTTATTACCAGTGATATGTTCAACTACTCGATAAGGACCAACAAACTTTTGATCAAGCTTTGGCATTGCAGACGTTTTGTTAAAGTTAATCAGCATAACTCTCGAACCTACTTTGATTTTGGATGGCTTTGATCGAGTGTTTGCGACTCTTGTGAATTCAGCTGTTGATTTATGAAGTGTTTCACGGATTCTTCTAAAAACACTTTGAGCTAAGCTGGTACGAGTTGCTACGAAATCATCAGGGTTGTAATTTTGTTTCGGATTAGAATATAACAGCTCATAAGGCAAACGTTTATCTACACCATACAATGCATAATGTGGAGTGTCACCTATAGAAACATTGTAAGCAGAATTTATAGCACACTGCACATCAGGTATAACTTCATCCCAAGTTTCACTATTGGGATTGATAGTGGCTCTCAAGACATCAAGTACTTTCTTATTGGTTCGTTCCGCTAACCCATTGCTGGCAGGATGATGAGGAACAATGGTGGATTTAGAGATCTTGTACAAGGTACACAAATTTTCAAGAATTTCATTACAGAATTCACCTCCATTATCTGTTACTAGGGACTTAGGGGTGGTATGCCTGCAGATAATGCGTTCTTTAAACGCTTTAGCTACTGTCTCGGCAGTCTTATCTGCAATAGGAACTAACTCACAATATCTGGTGAAATGGTCTACCATAACACACAGATGTTTGTTACCTTGGAGGGAACATTGGAAATTAGTTAACAAATCTAGCGCAACTCTTTCCCAAGGTTCGCTAGTAGTTGGATACACTTGGATTGGATTAGGACCATTAGCATTGCCTTTATGTTGCATGCAGACACTACATTTCCTAACATACTCAGAAATATCAGTTGCCATACGAGGCCAAAAGTATTTCAATCTGGCTTGTTTTACTGAACGATCCATACCAGGGTGTGCAACACCTGGTACATCGTGAACTAGCTGTAAGACTACATTCACTAGTGACTGTGGAATTACTAACTGGTATACTCTTCTGCTAGGAGTACCCAACTCGGCCGTTCGATACAGTAATTCTTGGTTCATGACAAAGTCACTGATGGGTGCTGGTGGCTTCACATTCAGAATAAGATCTTCCTGGAGCAGGAATCGTATCACACCAGACCACATGGGATCTGTTCATTGAGCATTCTTTACATCTTCAGCACTAAATGGAGGGTCTGCAGTTACTATACTAACATGTCGCGATAAGGCATCTGCGACTACATTTGACTTGCCAGGTAAATGCTCAAAGGTGGGATTGAACTCTTGGATAGTCAAGGTCCATCTAGCTAACCTTCCAGTAGGTTGTTTGTTCTGGAATAAGGGTATCAGTGGAGCATGATCTGTCAAGACGTGAACAGAGTACTGATAAATAATGTCTCGGAAGTGCTTTAAAGACCATACTATTGCTAAAGCTTCTTGCTCAGTTACTGTATAATTACATTCAGCCTTCGTAAGGACTCGGCTAGCAAATGCAACTGCGTTGTACTTGCCATCGGTCTTCTGAGCTAGTACGGCACCTATGCCAATTGAACTAGCATCAGTTGTCAGATAGAAGGGCTTAGAAAATTCTGGAAATTTCAAAATTGGAGCAGATGTTAGCTTTTCTTTTAGAGTTTGGAATGCTCTTTCTTGACGGAAGGTCCAAACAAAAGGAGCATCTTTCTTAAGCAACTCAGTTAGAGGAGCAGCTATGGAAGAAAAATTGGCAATGAAAGATCTATAAAAACCTGCTAAGCCCACAAAGGATCTTACGGCATCAGCAGTTTTGGGAGTTGGAAAATTTAGTACTGCAGTTACTTTACTTTGGTCAGTCGTAACCCCTCTAGGAGTGACTACGTGACCAAGAAACTTAATTTCTGCTCTGAAAAATTGACATTTTGACAGTTTGATCTTTAAATTGGCTTCTTCAAGCTTACCAAGTACTACATCAAGTCTTTTCAAGTGTGTATCCACGTCTTTAGACATGACGATTACGTCATCTAAGCACACCATAAGTGCATTACCTATGAGACCTCTAAAGATATTAGTCATGAGCCTTGAGAACGTGATAGGGGAAGATCGTAATCCAAATGCCATACGGAGGAAGTGATAATGACCTGTAGGAGTGGAGAATGCAGTTAGCTCTTGGCTGTCCTCGTGAAGAGGGACTTGCCAAAACCCTTGTAACAAATCCAGGGTTGAAAAGACTTTGTTATCTCCGATATTACGTAAAAGATCACCCAGTACAGGGAGTGGAAAGCGATCTGGAATGGTTTTTGCGTTTAACTTCCTAAAGTCAATTACTGGACGCCAAGTACCATCCTTCTTAGGTACTAGTATCAAGGGTGCATTCCAAGGGGAATTGCTAGGTGCAATAACTCCATCATCAAGCATTTGATTGATCAATTCTTCTGCGACAGCAACTTGTGAATGAGGCATTCTGTACGCAGGTATGTAGATAGGTCTAGTACCAGGTTCAAGGGGAATACGATGGGACAATAAGTTCGTTATACCCATCTTCTCACCTGGTAAAGCAATGGCTTTACGACGTTTGTTCAACAGAGTCAACAAATGCTTGACTTCATCTGGGAAGTCAGTGGGAGCTAAGTCTTTCTCCTCTACTGGTGGAACAGATTGATCCAGTGAAGTGGATGAGGTCTCCCCGGCAGAAATAGCACCGACCCACTGGTCAGGTGACAACTCATCCTCTACCTGAACAGGGTAAGGATAGTGAACAAGGTCAACAAGATTGGTATTTGCTCTAAGGCGAACACTGTGACCAGAAGTGTTGGCCAGGTAGAAATGGATCTTACTATCTCTTACAACATGTAAGGATGGTTCAACAAATAGACCTTTTACTTTGCAGGAATCACTGTCAACTAGGACGTTATCACCATCTGGAACACTAGGAACAACTACAGACACTCTAGTGAGAGCACTAGCCGCAACAGAAACGTCTTTCTGCAGACGGCATGTGACATCAACAAGAGATGGCATTACTAGTTGCAAGTAATTGTTTTCCGACAAGGCGTCCCCTGTGGAGAAACTACTACTCGAACTAGCAGGCATTTCAGGGATAGGTTGAGCACTCAAGGCAATCTGAGGGTCCTCGGACACTTGAGGCATCGGACTATCCTGCAATTCTGAAGGTATAGGTGGAACACTGATGGGAGTGACAGAATTACCAGTGCCTGACCGCTTGGGTACACTACTGGAGAATGCATTAGCTTGTAAGGACTTAATCCGTACATCATACTCTGCAGCAGTATAACAGATTTCGGATCCAAGCTGGTAACCCCAGAATGGAACGATCAAGTCGTCAATTTGTGCATGCCATCGATAAGGGTCGAGCACAATGCGTAAGTCTCGCATGGAAGCAAATCCCAGTAGAAGGTCACCAGGGAAAGTAATCTGGTCGACAACAAAGAAGGAAACAGTGAAGTCTCTACCTTGGATAGAAAAGGTTAGGGAAGTCCGACCTCGGACACGCAGGTGAGAACCAGATACTCCACTAAGGGAGGACACAGGAGTCGGTTCTACGAGAAGGACATGTCGTAACTTCTTATCCTTAAACAAACTAGACCTAATAATATTGATTTGCGCACCAGAGTCCATGAACAATTGAACGGGCGCATTATAAACAGATGCCTGCACTATAGGGCCTATGGTTGCATTGGAAGTTATGTGCAAACAAAAAGGTGGATTGTCATCAGAAAAGACTTGTTCTACTCCATCCCCAAAATCATCTATGTCAGAGACATGTGAAGCAACATCATCAGCAGGGTTGGCATGCTCGAGACTGCTTAAGGCTTCAAAGGAGTTGTGAACGGGGATGGTGTACTCATTATCACCTACTGTCACCATGGGACGGTTTGACTGGGGCGCTCGAATTCCCCCGAATTGGAAGAACGAGCCTGGTTCTGGTTAGTTTGAGAATTGAATGAATGAGCCTGGTTCTGGTTATTTTGAGAACCACGAGATCTGTTTCCTCTACGGGTTCTGCGGTTGGAACGACCACGGAAAGACCTAGAGTACTGAAGGTTATAGAGAGCATTACACTCAGATGTGTCATGTCCATGTATTCTATGATAAGTACAGTAGGGAAGATCTGAGTACTCATCATCAGTACGACGTCTCTTAGGGTAACTATCAGGACAATTAATTGCAATATGGCCACGGAAACCACAGTTGTAACAATTCCGCCGACTATGGTTACTGAATGTACTATGAATACTACGAGGTGTATAACGACTCTGTACACTGGTTCTTGATGATCTCTGAGATGGTTGACGACTACGATTTGTCTCTGTGGCGCAAACAAGAGGTGGTGCAGACTGAGGCATATATGTGACATTACTTTTGATACAAGGGAAAGTACCCTGGGGGCACAAGGAACGTACATGATTTAAGGCTGTAAGTGGTTCCATCGTTACAGTTGGAGGATGAGCCTCATAAGCACACACAGAAGCAGGCGGCATTAGTTCTTTAATTGCTCCAAAAGCTGCTATTTTAGCAATTGATTCTGTAAATGGTTTAGCCTCTTCAGGGAGAAAAGATGATGATTGGACAGCATTGATAAATGATGATAAAAGTTTGTCTAATCTAACAGCAAATGCACTCAACGATTCAGTACTCATGGGTGTAGCATTCACTAGTTCCCTAAGAACGACATATGGATCAGCTGTTTTTACTGGGACAAGGAAAGAACGAATCAGTTCCTCATATTGTGACCACTTAGTAAGATTCCTGAAGTCTCGCATATCAAGGAGATCAACAACGTGAACAGCAGCAGGAGATCGATAAAGAGCTTCTTTAGCAATTCTGATAAGGCTTTCCTCTGAAGGAGGACCTTCACCTAGGGCACTAGCACGAGAACGAATGGCTGCAAACCATGCTTCAAGACTATGTACATGGCCATTGAATAAAGGTAACGCATCAAGGGAATCACGAGTATAACTATAATATCTCGGTGTCTGGGTCGGTCTGTCAGTCGGTAAGGAACTGTGAGGACTGATGACAGGACCAGCAGTAGCCTGAGAGGTCTGAGTGTCGACATTCACTAAAGTATCACTTGACGGTATGTGAGACATAGAATTGAAATGAAAAGATATACAACTAATTCTGCAGAATAATAAAAATAATATTTAAGATACACTGCAAGAGGAAGGAAAACTCAATTTAAAGGACTATTGACCAAGAAAAAAAAATTTACATTGAAATATACAAGTAAAAATATTACTGGAGACTGAATTAAATTCAAAATGAGCTGTCTTTACTCTTGCTAATAAAGAAATTAATTATTTAAATTTTAAATCAATGTAAAAAGTATAAAATAAAATTACTAAATTGTTAACTGGGAAATTTAAGTATTTTCTAAGAATGCATAGACAAAATTAAAATATAATTCATAAAAATATCAATAAAAGAAAAGAATTCACTGCAGAACAGTTCATAATTCACTTCAGAACAAGTGCAACAAAATAAAGATGTAGAAATAATCACTGCAGTAATAAAGTGTCACTGGGAAAACTCAGGTAAAATAATGAATTAAAATTATGAAGAAAAAAAAAATAAACTAATTGAACACTTTAACTCTTAATTGTAAATTAGACAAAACAATTTACTCAAACAGAGTAAGAAAACACTTTACGTTAAAAGTAATTGAAATTACATCAAGAGTGAATTTGTTCAAGAATATAAAAATATGAAAAAATTAAAACACAGGTACAAAACAGGTAATATAACACTTACAGTGACGGAGCACACTTCATTAAAATATATTCTTACAACAAAATCCTGCTGTGGATACAACAAAATCTTTGCTGTGACTGATACGACAAAAATTTGCTGGCAAAATAATGGTACACAGTCTGCGAAAAAATTAGAGGAATGAGACACTGTTGGCATACGAAAAAAAAAGACACACATAGAAATAAATGGATAATTTAGTATACTGGGGTGAATATCACTGCATGAAATACAATGCCTACTGGAGAATACAACGCTGAAAGAATACAATAAAAAAAAAAATGAATCACTTCACACAGGGTGACTGACTGGTACACTACACAATAATACTTACTAGAGACAGTAGCATAAAGAAAAACACAGAATAAAAATATAAGATAAGTGAAAACACTGAAAAATATTGTAAAAATAATGAGTCAAAGAATACTGCGTTTACACTGAAAACACAAGGTTTAGAGTACACAAGCAAATTTACTATAAATGTCTCACACACGCAAATGTCTTTAAATGCAAGAAAAATGTCTCAAGAAAATTATCACTGAAGTCGGGAGTAGTAGACGGGCGGTGACGAGTGATGAGTGGGCGGGTGGTGTTTCCTCCTCCACTCACACTGTTGTCGTGAAGAAATGTGCGTTCTAGGCGAACTCACATAACTGGCTTTATCGGTGGCACCAGCTACAATCTCTTGACCAATTATGTGAGCCAAAACAGTACTAGGACCCGGTACAAAGGTGCAAACAACCACAGGTAGATGAGGTGTCTGGTGGTGGGAGAGAGTGGTGGTGGTGGGGTAGTGTGAGTAGAGGGGGGGTGGTGGGTGTGACTCTGCTGGCGCTCACTGGCGCGGACTCCACTCTCTACCCACGAAGGTGGCTTAACCCACTCTATGCCACAGGAATGGTGAAAACCACTCTTAGCATCCAACAGGGAGCACAAAGCGATATAGACAGTACCTCAGAGGAACTTGGCTTACTTCTTACTGCGTGGCTTACTTCTCTCTCTCAGCTGGGTTAGAAGCTGGGTTGGCTGACTGGCTTACACCACGAGAATGGCTGACTGGAAGACGTGTAACGATGCACAAAGCACGGAGGAGCAGTTGGATGACAGGAGACAGGCTGGATGATAGGCTGACTGGCGTTCACTTCCACAGTCTGGCTTACTGACTGGCTTAATTGCAAAATCCGGGTCAACCCCTCGGAGATTGAAGCAATTAGCACATGAACTAAGCCAGGAAGCTTGAAACGGCTGCAACAGGCTTGCAGGCAGTAGGTAGTGAGTGAGGGTAGTAGCTGGTGGCTGGAGGTTGTGAGGGGAGGCGGCTGGCTGGAGATTCACCTTTGACCCTGCCGGCTACTCACAACAGTCTTCAAACGCCTTGAATTACCCTTAAAAACGTAAATCCATGCTCCACACCGCTGTACACCATTTATCATGTGGGAGTTCGATACGTGGATTAGGGAAGAAATACTCACGTAGGCTGTTATTACGTATAATTGCTGTTATGTGGAGAGCCCTTGCCGTTACCTATCTCCTTGCTCACACTCGTAATACTGACTAGCCGCCCACAGTACCCTATGTGAGGGGGCCTTTGAATACTGCAGAGGTCAGCACAATATGAAAGACCGTGACTCAGGCAGAGACGGTTGGTCGTTGAGTCAACGGACGGTTACTGGTAACTGGTTACTACTACGGTAACTGGTTACTACTACTGAGAATGTGCCTTCTTGCGTACTCAAGGTTCCTTGATGTTGGTGAGGGGCTCTTGATTATAATAATGTGCCTTCTTGCATACTCAAGGTTCCTTGATGTTGGTGGGGGGCTCTTGATTATAATAATGAGCATTCTTGCGTACTCAAGGTTCCTTGATGTTGGTGAGGGGCTCTTGATTATAATAATGTGCCTTCTTGCATACTCAATGAAGGTTCCTTGATGTTGGTGAGGGGCTCTTGATTATAATGTGCCTTGCATACTCAAGGAATGATGGTGAGGGGCTCTTGATTATAATAATGTGCCTTCTTGCATACTCAAGGAAGGTTCCTTGATGTTGGTGAGGGGCTCTTGATTATAATGTGCCTTCTTGCATACTCAAGGAATGATGTTGGTGAGGGGCTCTTGATTAAATTAATGTGCCTTCTTGCATACTCAAGGAAGGTTCCTTGATGTTGGCTAGGGGCTCTTGATTATAATGTGCCTTCTTGCATACTCAAGGAATGATGTTGGTGACGGGCTCTTGATTATAATAATGTGCCTTCTTGCATACTCAAGGAAGGTTCCTTGATGTTGGTGAGGGGCTCTTGATTATAATGTGCCTTCATGCATACTCAAGGAATGATGTGGTGAGGGGCTCTTGATTATAATAATGTGCCTTCTTGCATACTCAAGGAAGGTTCCTTGATGTTGGTGAGGGGCTCTTGATTATAATGTGCCTTCTTGTGTACTCAAGGAATGATGTTGGTGAGGGGCTCTTGATTATAATAATGTGCCTTCTTGCATACTCAAGGAAGGTTCCTTGATGTTGGTGAGGGGCTCTTGATTATAATGTGGCTTATTGCATACTCAAGGAATGATGTTGGTGAGGGGCTCTTGATTATAATATTGATTATAATAATAGGCTAGGAGGCCAAAGGTTGCAAACCTCACTCAAGGAGAAAAACCTAGGAGTGAGTATAATACCGAGTACATCGCCTGAAGCACACATTAACCAGATAACTGCTGCGGCATATGGGCGCTTGGCAAACCTCAGAATAGCGTTCCGGTACCTCAGTAAGGAATCGTTCAAGACTTTATACACTGTGTACGTCAGGCCCATACTGGAGTATGCAGCACCAGTTTGGAACCCACACCTGGTCGAACACGTCAAGAAATTAGAGAAAGTGCAAATGTTTGCAACAAGGCTAGTTCCAGAGCTAAGGGGAATGTCCTATGAAGAAAGGTTAAGGGAAATCGGTCTGACTACACTGGAGGACAGGAGGGTCAGGGGAGACATGATAACGACATACAAAATACTGAGTGGAATAGACAAGGTGGACAGAGACAGGATGTTCCAGAGATGGAACACAGAAACAAGGGGTCACAATTGGAAGCTGAAGACTCAGATGAGTCAAAGGGATGTTAGGAAGTATTTCTTCATTCATAGATAAGTTAGGAAGTGGAATAGTCTGGCAAGCGATGTAGTGGAGGCAGGAACTATATGTAGTTTTAAGACGAGGTATGATATAGCTCATGGAGCAAGGGGAGAGAGGACCTAGTAGCGGTCGGTGAAGAGGCCGGGCCAGGAGCTGAATCTCGACCCCTGCAACCACAATTAGGTGAGTACAATCAGGTGAGTACACTCATACACACACACTCACTCACACACACACACACACACACACACACACACACACACACACACACACACACACACACACACACACACGCACACACACACACACACACACACACACACACACACACACACACACACACACACACACACACACATTCACACACACACACACACACACACACACACACACACACACACACACACACACACATATATACAACAGGCCTAGTGTCTAATCGACATGTGCCTAGGACAAAATGGTAACTAACTAACACACACACACACAATGTTCGGGTATACCAACAGGTACAGGTGCTGGGCGCTGCACACAATGGAGGTAGAGGTGAAGACTCTGCTAAGTGAACTTGATACATCAAAGGCTGTGGGACCGGACATCTCTCCGTGGGTCCTGAGAAAGGGAGCAGAGGCGCTGTGTGTGCAATTAAAAACAATCTTCAAATCACCTATCGGTGACAGAAGTAAGACAACAAAGAAGGGTGGGTAGACTACATTTTCTTGGACTATAAGAAGGCTATCAACACAGTTCCGCATAAGAGATTAGTGCAAGAGCTTGAGGAGCAGGAAAGCATAAGAGGAAAGGCTTTGCAATAGTTCAGAGAATAACTAACAGTAAGGAAATAGCAAGTCATTGTACGTGACGAAGTGTCAGAATGGGTACCTGTGACGAGTGGGGTTCCACAGGGGTCAGCCCTGAAACCGGTGCTACTTCTAGTATATGTGAATTACATGACGGATAGATTCAGAGGTGTCCCTGTTTGTAGACGATGTGAAGCTAATGTGAAATATTAAATCGGCTGAGGATCAGATAGGACTACAAAGTGTGATGAATGGTTTTGAAAACTGACAAGTTGAAGATTTGAGACACTTATGCAACATATGGGAATCTTTATTGAAGAAACGTTTCGCCATTCAGTGGCTTCATCAGTCTTGGCGAAACGTTCTTCAGTAAAGATTCCCATATGTTACGTGTCTCAGTTCTTCAACTTGTAGGTTTTCAAAATCATTCTTCACATCTGTCAGACATTGCATCATCAATATGCGATCTTGATACAAAGAATTCTTCAAAACTTATCCAATCTTTGGACGAAGACCTACTTAGACTAGTGGATGGTTCCAGTATGATCCCACCTCTCCCTGCTTCACCTCAACTGACTACAGTATATAAGCCACTGCTTCGGTTCTGTGCTGTATTTTCTACAAGTTTAATGGACTGAACACATCGATTCCAGGTTGAGAGACTGATTACCTCAAACTCCTCGTCTCCTTATACCTTCCTGCTTTGTATAAGACTGATGAAGCCACTGTGTGGCGAAACGTTTCTTCAATAAAGATTCCCATGTGTTTCATAAGTGTCTCAATTCTTCAAGACTACAAAGGCATCTGAACAGGTTGCAAGCCTGGTCTAGCAACTGGCTCCTGGAGTTTAACCCAATGAAGTGAAAGTCATGAAGATTGGAAAGATCAAAGAAGACCACAGACAGAGTACAGGCTATGGGGCCAAAGACTGCAAACTTCGCTTAAGGAAAAGAATATTGGGGTGAATATAATACCGAGCACATCTTAGGTGCACATCAACTAAATAGTTGCTGCAGCATAAGGGCGTCTGACAAACCTAAGAACAGTGTATTGTCACCATAGCGAGGAATCGTTCTAAACTCTGTACACCGTGTGCATCAGGCCTATATTGGCATATGTAGTACTACTATGGAAACCTCACGTGGTCAGTCACATCAAGAAATTAGAGAAAGTGCAAAGGTTCTGGAGCTAAGGGGTATGTCCAACGAGGAAAGGTTAAGGGAAGTCGACCTGACAACAGTGGAGTCAGGAGGGACAGGAGGGACATGTTTACAATCTAAAATACTGAGAGAAATTGACAGAGTGCATAGGTACAGGATGTTTCAGAGATGGGGCACAGCAACAAAGGGGTCACAACTGGAAGCTGAAGTCTCAAATGAGTCACAGGGGTGTTAGGAAGTATTTCTTCAGTCATAGAATTGTCAGGAAGTGAAACAATCTGAAGAGTGATTTAGTGACAGGGCTCATGCAGCCAGGAGAGAATGAAACCAGTAGCAACCAGCAGAAAGGTGGGGCTGAGAACTGAGACTCGATCCACAGTTAGGTGAGTACACTTACCTAAGAGCACAATCATACACTTATACGGACACAAGTAAGATAACATACCATTTCTTCTTGATAATTCGACACTTGAGTTATAAGCACTTTTTGTTGAGAAATGGTTTACCAACTAAGGTTAAAGATTAAATATAAGGGGAACTTAGCTTGATAGACAGCTTTTGCCTACATGGCCGCCCCTGCAGGCGAGGCCTTGAGAAGCTCCCCTAGGGGGTATAATGCCAGCATATTTCATTAAGTGATTGCTGACTGGAAAACTTGTGTGAACACAAAAGTCTGCACCTCACTGCCGACTATAGGTAGATTACAAGCTCCTTGCGACACAAGAACTGTGCAGTCCCCTGTATTACAAGATAATTCATAACTTACCTTGCTCTTGTAGCTCATATGAGCTATGGTGTTCTTTACACCCTTGACAGGTATCGGTCACTTGATAGAGGCTGAAGTGTCCTTGGATGTCCACGTTTTCCATAGTCTAGGAATACGCACACTGGTACACTATGTTCCACAAGATTTGTCTTTATTATTCACAATCTTATCATCAAAGAAGTTGTTCACACCTCTCTGTAAGTGTTTATTGTGTTTTTTGAAATACTTTGTTCAAATTAGTGCACGGATCAGTGTTCTTTGTTGGTTATTCCGGCGTCAGTGTGAGTACCAGTAGGGTCAAAGTTAATCTGACCTCACAGCATCTCCCCACCCTCACTTGTCCCCAGCATAAAGGAAAAGCTTACCTAGTATTTTTCGCATCCTTGCAAAACTTCCTCCATGAAGCAAAGCAGAATGCTTGATTCTTGCTGTCTTAAACATAGACAATAATGTACACTATCTTTACCATGGTAATAAAGTGGGAGCAGGATTTTCCTTAATTGTCCTGCTAAAGTAAGAGATGGACTGTCTCTTCTTAAAGTAAGCTATTTGCGACATAGTACTCTTGCAAGGAGCTGCGACCGCGTGACCATGTCACATACTCTACTGCATCTGGGATCAATTACTTGCTGCAGCAGTAAACAAAATTTTTGCCCCTTCTGAGAGGCCTGGGCCCCTCAGGACTGAAAGGGGCTGAAAGGGGATGAATGGGGCTGATACCCCCCTCTTGGAGAAAATTTCTCCACAAATTTGAGATTTCTGATAAATATAGTTGGTATTTACTTATAGTCACCACTTTTAAGGCTTGTCATCTGCTTCTCATACACATGGATGTTATAATGAATGTGTGACCTGGTGCACCTCGTGACCACCTGCACTGTGAAACCGAGCAAAGTTTGCACCCACTGGGGGTGCCCCAGGGTCACACCAGTTTTTTCCACTAGTGTTTCTATGATGACAGCTGGTGCAGAAGTGTTTCACACACTTATAACTCTCATATAGTATATTCTTTGGATAGATTCTAAACGAAAACGTTAAACAGCCTTCATATTCAATGTCTCCTCCAGTTTCCTACTCTATACTGTATGCAATTTTATTTCCGCACTCTATAAGGACGACAAGTACAGCTTGAAGTGAGTGACTGAGAAGTACTCAGAGAGAGAGAGAGAGACTGACTTACCTCCTTGTGACTGGCAGGGTGAAGACTGAATGATAACCAGGTTCCCAAGGTCCTTAAGAATCTCTCTCTCTCTCTCTCTCTCTCTCTCTCTCTCTCTCTCTCTCTCTCTCTCTCTCTCTCTCTCTCTCTCCTCATATCATTTATACATCATCACGAATCCCAGGTGTTCGAGGCAATAATGTTTTCCTCAATCAACAAGTCGTTGTAGAAATCACTCAACTGTCAGTGTTGGTCTGTTACATAATTATATATACAAAATTGCAGCTACAAGAAAAAAAATGTTATGAAGGCAATGAAAGACACGATGAAGTTGACACTTTTTAAGACAGAAAGAAATATTTATTTTAATTAAACTAAACTGTTTTGAATTTGCTATAATTTATATTCAGAATATTGCATATCTGGCGGCTTTAATATTTTTGTAATAGGACGTAACCAAACAAAAAAAATATGAAAAATATACACTATACAACTTGCACAATATCTGCCAAGAAATGTGAAGAATAAATGTCAAGTAAATAATCTAACACACAAACACTTTCTGACTTAGACTTGGTTAAACTTTTATTTGATAAGACTTTGTACCTTAACTTACTTGATGGAAGCCTAAAAATATGTATATTTGTTCTACTCAGAGGCTACATGATGGTGAACTATCCACACTGAGGCTAAATGATGGTGAACTATCAACATTGAGGCTACATGATGGTGCACTATCAACATTGAGGCTACATGATGGTGAACTATCAACATTGAGGCTACATGATGGTGAACTATCAACATTGAGGCTACATGATGGTGAACTATCAACATTGAGGCTACATGATGGTGAACTATCCACACTGAGGCTAAATGATGGTGCACTATCAACATTGAGGCTAAATGATGGTGCACTATCCACACTGAGGCTAAATGATGGTGCACTATCAACATTGAGGCTAAATGATGGTGAACTATCCACACTGAGGCTAAATGATGGTGAACTATCAACATTGAGGCTACATGATGGTGAACTATCCACACTGAGGCTAAATGATGGTGCACTATCAACATTGAGGCTAAATGATGGTGAACTATCCACACTGAGGCTAAATGATGGTGCACTATCAACATTGAGGCTACATGATGGTGAACTATCAACATTGAGGCTAAATGATGGTGAACTATCCACACTGAGGCTACATGATGGTGCACTATCAACATTGAGGCTACATGATGGTGAACTATCCACACTGAGGCTAAATGATGGTGCACTATCAACATTGAGGCTAAATGATGGTGAACTATCCACACTGAGGCTAAATGATGGTGCACTATCAACATTGAGGCTACATGATGGTGAACTATCCACACTGAGGCTACATGATGGTGCACTATCAACATTGAGGCTACATGATGGTGAACTATCAACATTGAGGCTACATGATGGTGAACTATCCACACTGAGGCTAAATGATGGTGCACTATCAACATTGAGGCTACATGATGGTGAACTATCAACATTGAGGCTACATGATGGTGAACTATCCACACTGAGGCTACATGATGGTGCACTATCAACATTGAGGCTACATGATGGTGAACTATCCACACTGAGGCTACATGATGGTGCACTATCAACATTGAGGCTACATGATGGTGAACTATCAACATTGAGGCTACATGATGGTGAACTATCCACACTGAGGCTAAATGATGGTGCACTATCAACATTGAGGCTACATGATGGTGAACTATCCACACTGAGGCTACATGATGGTGCACTATCAACATTGAGGCTACATGATGGTGAACTATCAACATTGAGGCTACATGATGGTGAACTATCAACATTGAGGCTACATGATGGTGAACTATCAACATTGAGGCTACATGATGGTGAACTATCAACATTGAGGCTACATGATGGTGAACTATCCACACTGAGGCTACATGATGGTGAACTATCCACACTGAGGCTACATGATGGTGCACTATCAACATTGAGGCTACATGATGGTGAACTATCAACATTGAGGCTACATGATGGTGAACTATCAACATTGAGGCTACATGATGGTGAACTATCAACATTGAGGCTACATGATGGTGAACTATCAACATTGAGGCTACATGATGGTGAACTATCCACACTGAGGCTACATGATGGTGAACTATCAACATCACGATAATTGACTCATAAAGAGGCTACATTATTGTGACTGATCCTCACTTAGGTTACACGACGGTGGACCGTGGCCTGGTAGGTAACGCTTTCGCTTCATACACTGAGTGTCCGTTGTTCGATCCCCGGGAAGGGTGGAAACATTGGCCGTTTCCTTATACCTCTTGTCCCGTTCACCTAGCAAGTAAGTAGGTACTTGGGTGTTAGTCGACTGGTGTGGGTGGAATCCTGGGGGACAAGACTGAAAGACCACAATGGAAATGAGACAGACAGTCCTCACTGACGCACAGGCTTTCTTGGGTTATGTTGCATGGCTAACCTTCCTGGGTTAAAAATTCCTCAAAAATCTTTTCATAATCTGATCTTATTGATCCACACAAAGGCTACATTGCGGTTATTGATCCTCACATAGGCTACATTATGGTTATTGATCCTCACAGAGGCTATATTATGATGACTGATCCACACAAAGGCTACATTATGGTTATTGATCCACATAGAGGCTATAGTATGGTGACTGATCCAGCCAAAGTCTACAGTATGGTTATTGATCCACACAAAGGCTACATTATGGTTATTGATCCACACAGAGGCTACAATATGGTGATTGATCCACACGAAGGCTACAGTATGGTAATTGATTCGCACAGAAGATAAATTATGGTGACTGATCCACACAAAGGCTAAAGTATTGTGATTGATCCACACAAAGGCTACAGTATGATGACTGATCCCCACAAAGGCTTATTTACGAGTTTATTGGGTCACGTTCTTGATAGCGGGGAGTAATGATAAGGCTTCAGAGGCTTCTTACTTTATTTGCAATGTCGTGGGGTACACAGGCAGTGTGTTTGTACCCATGGACCCAAGTGGCCATGCCAGCGAGTGAGAGAGGAGTAGGCCTTGTTGATTGAGTGAAGGCTGCTGAGAGAGTGAGAGAGAGGCATGGGTGGGCAGGCTAGCATGCCCACCGAGAGGCCTGGCCTCTGGTGGAAACTATGGGAATTAGGCATGTAGGTTCACTGGCTACATTTCGCTCAGCCACCTACCACGTGATCAACCCTGACCATGACTGGCAGTAAAAAAAACTCTGTCTCTTTCTCGCAGGAGCAGGTCACAGAACACAGAATAAAAACATTTGTATATATATATATATATATATATATATATATATATATATATATATATATATATATATATATATATATATATATATATATATATATATATATATATATATATTTTTTTTTTTTTTTTTTTCAACAAGTCGGCCGTCTCCCACCGAGGCAGGGTGACCCAAAATAGAAAGAAAATCCCCAAAAAGAAAATACTTTCATCATCATTCAACACTTTCACCACACTCGCACATTATCACTGTTTTTGCAGAGGTGCTCAGAATACAACAGTCTAGAAGCATACACATATAAAGATACACAACATATCCCTCCAAACTGCCAATATCCCAAACCCCTCCTTTAAAGTGCAGGCATTGTACTTCCCATTTCCAGGACTCAAGTCCGACTATATGAAAATAACCGGTTTCCCTGAATCCCTTCACTAAATATTACCCTGCTCACACTCCAACAGATCGTCAGGTCCCAAGTACCATTCGTCTCCATTCACTCCTATCTAACACGCTCACGCACGCTTGCTGGAAGTCCAAGCCCCTTACCCACAAAACCTCCTTTACCCCCTCTCTCCAACCCTTTCGAGGACGACCCCTACCCCGCCTTCCTTCCCCTATAGATTTATATGCTTTCCATGTCATTCTACTTTGATCCATTCTCTCTAAATGACCAAACCACCTCAACAACCCCTCTTCTGCCCTCTGACTAATACTTTTATTAACTCCACACCTTCTCCTAATTTCCACACTCCGAATTTTCTGCATAATATTTACACCACACATTGCCCTTAAACAGGACATCTCCACTGCCTCCAACCGTCTCCTCGCTGCTGCATTTACCACCCAAGCTTCACACCCATATAAGAGTGTTGGTACTACTATACTTTCATACATTCCCTTCTTTGCCTCCATAGATAACGTTTTTTGACTCCACATATACCTCAACGCACCACTCACCTTTTTTCCCTCATCAATTCTATGATTAACCTCATCCTTCATAAATCCATCCGCCGACACGTCAACTCCCAAGTATCTGAAAACATTCACTTCTTCCATACTCCTCCTCCCCAATTTGATATCCAATTTTTCTTTATCTAAATCATTTGACACCCTCATCACCTTACTCTTTTCTATGTTCACTTTCAACTTTCTACCTTTACACACATTCCCAAACTCATCCACTAACCTTTGCAATTTTTCTTTAGAATCTCCCATAAGCACAGTATCATCAGCAAAAAGTAACTGTGTCAATATATATATATATATATTATTATTTTATTATCACACTGGGCGATTCCCACCAAGGCAGGGTGGCCCGAAAAAGAAAAACTTTCACCATCATTCACTCCATCACTGTCTTGCCAGAAGGGTGCTTTACACTAGTTTTTAAACTGCAACATTAACACCCCTCCTTCAGAGTGCAGGCACTGTACTTCCCATCTCCAGGACTCAAGTCCGGCCTGCCGGTTTCCCTGAACCCCTTCATAAATGTTACTTTGCTCACACTCCAACAGCACGTCATTAAAAACCATTTGTCTCCATTCACTCCTATCAAACACGCTCACGCATGCCTGCTGGAAGTCCAAGCCCCTTGCACACAAAACCTCCTTTACCCCCTCCCTCCAACCTTTCCTAGGCCGACCCCTACCCTGCCTTCCTTCCACTACAGACTGATACACTCTTGAAGTCATTCTGTTTCGCTCCATTCTCTCTACATGTCCGAACCACCTCAACAACCCTTCCTCAGCCCTCTGGACAACAGTTTTGGTAATTCCGCACCTCCTCTTAACTTCCAAACTACGAATTCTCTGCATTATATTCACACCACACATTGCCCTCAGACATAACATCTCCACTGCCTCTAGCCTTCTCCTCGCTGCAACATTCATCACCCATGCTTCAAACCCATATAAGAGCATTGGTAAAACTATACTCTCATACATTCCCCTCTTTGCCTCCAAGGACAAAGTTCTTTGTCTCCACAGACTCCTAAGTGCACCACTCACCCTTTTCCCCTCATCAATTCTATGATTCACCTCATCTATCATAGACGAGGTGAATAATAGAATTGATGAGGGGAAAAGGGTGAGTGGTGCACTTAGGAGTCTATGGAGACAAAGAACTTTGTCCTTGGAGGAAAAGAGGGGAATGTATGAGAGTATAGTTTTACCAACGCTCTTATATGGGTGTGAAGCATGGGTGATGAATGTTGCAGCGAGGAGAAGGCTGGAGGCAGTGGAGATGTCATGTCTGAGGGCAATGTGTGGTGTGAATATAATTCAGAGAATTCATAGTTTGGAAGTTAGGAGGAGGTGCGGGATTACCAAAGCTGTTGTCCAGAGGGCTGAGGAATATATATATATATATATATATATATATATATATATATATATATATATATATATATATATATATATATATATATATATATATATATATATTTTCAACAAGTCGGCCGTCTCCCACCGAGGATGGAAGAGAAAGAAAAAGGGGGGTGTGCTAAACATCTTGGTCATAGGCAGTGAGTGTCGATGGGCATCAGTGCACACCTTCCTGCATCAGAACAGATACTGCAACACATAAGACATCGCTGTGGCTGAGCTGTGACGTAACAGGGTTCGGTCTTCTCTGGAAGGGTGAAGCAGTCATCTTAGGAGCTGCTGCAGGGTTCACTCATCCTGGGGCACAACCTGTTGGTGCCCTCGAGTGAGGCATCGCAGTACTCGGCAACTGGGCAGGATTTCTTCTGGCAAGTGACTCTGGAGGAGATTTCTCGACTGGTACTAGCACTGGGGCTGTCACTGCCGGCGAGTGTGGAGTGAATTGTTGTAGAGATGACTCAGCAAAACATCTGGAAATCGTGACATCATACACCGTACCACAGTGAGCTGGCTAGAAGCCAAAGTGACATCATCTCCATGCAGACTGCTTGCTGAAGCTATGACACGAGGCTGACATAGTGCCTGCTGACAGGGTCTAACTGCAGCTTGATGAGTGTCATTCTCTCAGCAGTTGGAGTTACAGCAGAGGTTAGTCTAAGCATCCCCAGACTGGTCTACACATAACTGCTCTGAGGGTCAGGAGGTGAAGTGAAACAAATCTTGATGGGAATCATAGTGGGTACGATTCTGCAGGGCATCACAAGCGGCAAATATAAAAAGCTTCCTGAACAAGTGGCTCAGATGCTCGTAACTGACGCCGGGGTCCGGGCACAGACCTCTGGTCCACACACAGCTGGGCTCAAGACCAGACAGGACACACAGAAAACTGTACACACATACTGCATATGCGGTTACAACATTACGCTTTTCAGTGCAAAAATCAATACTAAGCTATACAGGAACATATGAGAACACTGACAAAGGAATTAACACATGACATATATCTTCTCTCAAATTTCTCGACAATACAAACATATTGCTCACTGAGAAACTAACACTGTCGATATGACATCGTGTGGTGATGTCAGTGGGATGTCTCAAGATGATGTCAAGCAGCATGTTGGTGATGTCAGTGGAGTCGGGCAGCAGAGCACAGCATGTGGCTTGGGCTCTGGCTTGTAGATCCATGTGGCTTGGTAATCCACGTGGCTTTGAGTGACCTGGGGCACTCGGATACACAGCTGTGGCAAAGAATTCACACGAAAATTCACAGAAAACACAGCAGAGAGGGAGTGAGTAGCGGTGAGTGATGTATGGTGTGGTAGCATACAGTAGGGCAAGTGTGAGTGAGGCAAGAATCAGGCACTTCCTCTTCTCCAACCCACAAACACGGGGAGAAACACACACACTGAATGCAGAAACCACCACAAACTCACCTCTGACTTGCTGAAATAGTCGTGATGAGCTGAAAACAACAGCAACATACAGATGAGACTGAGAACGTGACTTGAAACAGCGTGGGACGCTGTGGCGTGTAGTTGCATGAACGCCACTTATATTTCTCGAAGAAATTCAGCAAATTTCCACCTGGATTCTGCTTGTACCTGTGTCTGGATGCTGAGACTTGCAGACACCACATCAGGATAACTCGGTGAGAAACGGATGCTTCATGTGTAGGGTGATGAAGTGAAGACAACTTCATTCCTCTTCCTTCCTCTCTCCGAGCAAACACATTTGCTGCAAGTTATCACTGTCAGCAATGTTTACGAATTTATTGGGCCACGTTCTTGGTAGTGGGGAGTAATGATAAGGCTTCTGAAGCTTCTAACTTTATTTGTAATGTCGGGGGGTACACAGACAGTGTGTTTGTGCCCATGGCCCCAAGAAGCCATGCCAGCGAGGGAGAGAGGAGTAGGTCTTGTTGACTGAGTGAAGGCCACTGAGGGAGTGAGAGAGAGGCAGGCACGGGCAGGCTCGCATGCCCACTGATAGGCCTGGCCACTCGTAGGCTCACTGGCTACAGGCTGATTGGTGATTGATCCACATGAAGGTTACATTATGGTGATTGATACAGAGGCTACAGTATGGTGACTGATACACACAAAGGCTGCAGCATGGTGATTGATCCACACAGAGGCTACATTATGGTGACTGATCCACACAAAAGCTACAGTATGGTGACTGAACCACACAGAGTGAAGACCGCTGAGAGAGTGAGAGGCAGGGGTGGGCAGGCTGGCATGCCCACCGAGAGGCCTGGCCTCTGGTGGAAACTATGGGAAATAGACATGTAGGCTCAATGGCTACAGGCTACACTATGGTGATTGATCCACATAAAGGTTACGTTATGGTGATTGATCCACACAGAGACTACATTATGGTGATTGATCCACACAAAGGCTACAGTATGGTGATTGATCCACACAAAGGCTACAGTATTGTGATTGATCCACACAGAGGCTACATTATGGTGACTGATCCACACAAAAGCTACAGTATTGTGACCAAACCACACGGAGGCTTCATTATGGTGACTGATCCACACAAAGGCTACAGTATGATGATTGATCCACACAAAGGCTACAGTATGGTGGTTGATCCACATAAAGGGGGGCGGCGGTCAAAAAAATGTAGCTCTTTTGTTTACCGTCCGATTTCCTCCAGTTTTGGTACACAAGACAAAGTGTTTTCACTCTTTCTTGAAAATATTTATCAAAAATATACCTCAAACAACAACTGAGAAAAGACTGAAAGAGGACTGATTTACTGAAAATGCCCTTGTGGCCAAATTTATTCCTATATGGGACTACGTAAGGTTGTTTGGACTCTTGGTGCCTAGAGAACAATGCTTATACTAATTTTATACGTCACCTGGCCTCTAAATAACTTATCTCTATTTCACAAAAAAAATAAAGTTTGTTCTTGGAATGCTGCAAAAAATCTGCCCTTTACTCCCACATAACTCCCAAAGTATTTGGAATATTTCCAAAAATTGCGTGATATAAAATAATCATTATTCTACAATTTCTGTGAATATTATTCATTTAATTAAGTAATAAAGGAAGAATTTTAGCCATTAGGTGAATAAGTTACTTCCGAGATATTAGCCTGGAACGTCGGCCGGCCCGCCGTCTCGATTTTTTTTTTTTTCTCGAAAATCGCGTTTGTTTGGGTGTATTTGTTAGTAAACTGATGTTCTAGTGCAGTTATCCTCTTCAAAACACCGTTTTCTCTTACTCAGAGACTAAAGAATACGACCTGAGAGGATTCACTCATTTATATGGAAATATTACTGATTATCTCTGGCAATATTATGGCTTATTTCATTCAGTCTAGAGTATATAACATGTTTGTATGTTATTTATAGTGTTTATTATATCATATTAGATCAATTCTGATAGATAAATAAGCCGTAGAGTTGTTATATAAGCTGATATAAGCGTAATAAAGAAGTGATTTCCCCTGGCACTCTCTGGAGCGGGAACACTTCCGAGCGTTCCCAGATGGTTCCTGGTTGTCTCAAAGTCTATGGATAAGCTCCGCCTACTGTTTTATGATGCCAAATAGTCAGTTATTATATTAGAAAGAATAATGCAAGGAAAAAAGATAAAAAACAAGGAAAAAATTCCAAAAAATATATTGGCTGTGAGCAGAGTCGCTACCCACATCACCGTCACCATACCTGATATAAATGACTATAATTTCTTGTAGAAACGTCGTAGAACATTCATTATGGTACCATTGTCTTGCCAAAGAGTTAGCTGTTTTTCGGTATGTATAACTCAATTTCCATAATTTTTTCGATTTTTGGTTGAGCGCGCGCGGAAACTAGCCCTACAGTATGGTGATTGATCCACACAGAGGCTACTTCATGGTTATTGATCTACACAGGCTACATTATAGTTACTGATCCATGCAGAGGCTACATTATGGTGATTAATCAATACAAAGGTTACAGTATAGTTATTGATCTAAACAGAGACTAGATTATGGTGAATGATCCACACAAAGGCTCCAGTTTACCTGGAGTTTACCTGGAGAGAGTTCCGGGGGTCAACGCCCCCGCGGCCCGGTCTGTGACCAGGCCTCCTGGTGGATCAGAGCCTGATCAACCAGGCTGTTGCTGCTGGCTGCACGCAAACCAACGTACGAGCCACAGTCCGGCTGATCCAGAACTGACTTTAGGTGCTTGTCCAGTGCCAGCTTGAAGACTGCCAGGGGTCTGTTGGTAATCCCCCTTATGTGTGCTGGGAGGCAGTTGAACAGTCTCGGGCCCCTGACACTTATTGTATGGTCTCTTAACGTGCTAGTGACACCCCTGCTTTTCATTGGGGGGATGGTGCATCGTCTGCCAAGTCTTTTGCTTTCGTAGTGAGTGATTTTCGTGTGCAAGTTCGGTACTAGTCCCTCTAGGATTTTCCAGGTGTATATAATCATGTATCTCTCCCTCCTGCGTTCCAGGGAATACAGGTTTAGGAACCTCAAGCGCTCCCAATAATTGAGGTGTTTTATCTCCGTTATGCGCGCCGTGAAAGTTCTCTGTACATTTTCTAGGTCGGCAATTTCACCTGCCTTGAAAGGTGCTGTTAGTGTGCAGCAATATTCCAGCCTAGATAGAACAAGTGACCTGAAGAGTGTCATCATGGGCTTGGCCTCCCTAGTTTTGAAGGTTCTCATTATCCATCCTGTCATTTTTCTAGCAGATGCGATTGATACAATGTTATGGTCCTTGAAGGTGAGATCCTCCAACATGATCACTCCCAGGTCTTTGACGTTGGTGTTTCGCTCTATTTTGTGGCCAGAATTTGTTTTGTACTCTGATGAAGATTTAATTTCCTCATGTTTACCATATCTGAGTAATTGAAATTTCTCATCGTTGAACTTCATATTGTTTTCTGCAGCCCACTGAAAGATTTGGTTGATGTCCGCCTGGAGCTTTGCAGTGTCTGCAATGGAAGACACTGTCATGCAGATTCGGGTGTCATCTGCAAAGGAAGACACGGTGCTGTGGCTGACATCCTTGTCTATGTTGGATATAAGGATGAGGAACAAGATGGGAGCGAGTACTGTGCCTTGTGGAACAGAGCTTTTCACCGTAGCTGCCTCGGACTTTACTCTGTTGACGACTACTCTCTGTGTTCTGTTAGTGAGGAAATTATAGATCCATCGACCGACTTTTCCTGTTATTCCTTTAGCACGCATTTTGTGCGCTATTACGCCATGGTCACACTTGTCGAAGGCTTTTGCAAAGTCTGTATATATTACATCTGCATTCCTTTTGTCTTCTAGTGCTTTTAGGACCTTGTCGTAGTGATCCAATAGTTGAGACAGACAGGAGCGACCTGTTCTAAACCCATGTTGCCCAGTATGGTGATTGATATACACAAATGCTTCATTATGTTGAGTGATTTATACAAAGGCTACAGTATGATGATTGATCGACACAAAGGCTACAGTATGGTGATTAATCCACACAAATGCTACATTATGGTTATTGATCCATACAAAGGCTACATTATGGTGACTGCTCCACACAAAAGCTACAGTATGGTGACCAAACCACATAGAGGCTACATTATGGTGACTGTTCCACACAAAGGCTACAGTATGGTGATTGATCCACACAAAGGCTACAGTAGGGTGATTGATCCACACAGAGGCTACATCATGGTTATTGATCTGGACAGGCTACATTATGGTTACTGATCCATGCAGAGGCTACATTATGGTGATTAATCAACACAAAGGCTACAATATGGTGATTGATAAACACAAATGCTTCATTATGTTGAGTGATCTATACAAAGGCTACAGTATGGTGATTGATCGACACAAAGGCTACAGTATGGTGATTAATCCACACAAATGCTACATTATGGTGATTGATCCATACAAAGGCTACATTATGGTGACTGATCCATACAAAAGCTACAGTATGGTGACTGATCCACATTAAGTGAAGGCCCCTGAGAGAGTGAGAGGCAGGGGTGGGCAGACTGGCATGCCCACCGAGAGGCCTGGCCTCTGGTGGAAACTATGAGAATTTGGCATGTAGGTTCACTGGCTACAGGCTACAGTATGGTGACTGATCCACATAAAGGTTACATTATGGCGATTGATCCACACAAAGGCTATAGTATGGTAACTGATCCACACAAAAGCTACAGTATGGTGATTGATCCACTCAGAGGCTACATTGTGGTGACTGATCCACACAAAAGCTACAGTATGGTGAGTGAACCATGTGGAAATTATTTAATTTCCGAAGCTATAGTGTCTAATAAGTGTTTAATGTGCTGATTTGGGTCAAAATGTATTTGCATTTTTAATGAAATCAGCTGGGTTCCCGCTGCGCCTGCGCAGATGTGCAGGGGGGTGGGGGGTCGAGCGGGGGGGGTGGGGGGGCGGGAGTGATTTGAATGGGTGAGGAGGCTGAGAAAACCGGGAATGAGGAAACTGGCGTTCACGGCGGCCTAAGGATCAATATAGGCCTCAATTCATAATATCAAGTGTCGTGACTGTCCCTAGTGAAGAGTGAGGGAACGTGATTTACGGGACCATCGTAAAGGGGTGGTAAAATTAGTGAATAATGTTCGACCGGGTGGCAGGTGCACGACCATGGTGTGTGTCCAGGGGAAATACCCGTGTGTTAATCCTCGCTCATCGGCCTCAGATCTTAATGGAGTGACCTCTAATGTGTATAATAGTTATGAGACGTTAAATCGTCTTGTGAATGGTAATGTAATCAGTGATAATAACATTGAGTTAAGAGAATGCGGGATGTGAAATAGATCGCCCTGCTCCGAGTGAACGTGTGACTCTCGTACCGAGGACAATGAAGCTTTATGGAATCACGACTTCTAAACCGGGACAAACCGACGGATACCTCGTCCTGCCGGAATAAGAACCGCGTCGGTGTAGCAGGACATCGAAATGAGATGGGGAATGGAGGAAATAAGGAGTATCAATCACCCACAGTTAAGTAACCTTTCTAGTTATAGCAGACTGATGCTGGCCAGTTAGGTATGTTGTAATTGGATAGGTTATGAGTGATCCAGCTACATCAAGTGACCACAGTGAGCTGGCTAGAAGCCAAAGTGACATCATCTCCATGCAGACTGCTTGCTGAAGCTATGACACGAGGCTGACATAGTGCCTGCTGACAGGGTCTAACTGCAGCTTGATGAGTGTCATTCTCTCAGCAGTTGGAGTTACAGCAGAGGTTAGTCTAAGCATCCCCAGACTGGTCTACACATAACTGCTCTGAGGGTCAGAAGGTGAAGTGAAACAAATCTTGATGGGAATCATAGTGGGTACGATTCTGCAGGGCATCACAAGCGGCAAATATAAAAAGCTTCCTGAACAAGTGGCTCAGATGCTCGTAACTGACGCCGGGGTCCGGGCACAGACCTCTGGTCCACACACAGCTGGGCTCAAGACCAGACAGGACACACAGAAAACTGTACACACATACTGCATATGCGGTTACAACATTACGCTTTTCAGTGCAAAAATCAATACTAAGCTATACAGGAACATATGAGAACACTGACAAAGGAATTAACACATGACATATATCTTCTCTCAAATTTCTCGACAATACAAACATATTGCTCACTGAGAAACTAACACTGTCGATATGACATCGTGTGGTGATGTCAGTGGGATGTCTCAAGATGATGTCAAGCAGCATGTTGGTGATGTCAGTGGAGTCGGGCAGCAGAGCACAGCATGTGGCTTGGGCTCTGGCTTGTAGATCCATGTGGCTTGGTAATCCACGTGGCTTTGAGTGACCTGGGGCACTCGGATACACAGCTGTGGCAAAGAATTCACACGAAAATTCACAGAAAACACAGCAGAGAGGGAGTGAGTAGCGGTGAGTGGTGTATGGTGTGGTAGCATACAGTAGGGCAATTGTGAGTGAGGCAAGGATCAGGCACTTCCTCTTCTCCCACCCACAAACATGGGGAGAAACTCACACACTGGATGCAGAAACCACCACAAACTCACCTCTGACTTGCTGAAATAGTTGTGATGAGCTGAAAACAACAGCAACATACAGATGAGACTGAACACGTGACTTGAAACAGCGTGGGACGCTGTGGTGTGTAGTTGCATGAACGCCACTTATATTTCTCGAAGAAATTCAGCAAATTTCCACCTGGATTCTGCTTGTACCTGTGTCTGGATGCTGAGACTTGCAGACACCACATCAGGATAACTCGGTGAGAAACGGATGCTTCATGTGTAGGGTGATGAAGTGAAGACAACTTCATTCCTCTTCCTTCCTCTCTCCGAGCAAACACATTTGCTGCAAGTTATCACTGTCAGCAATGTTTACGAATTTATTGGGCCACGTTCTTGGTAGTGGGGAGTAATGATAAGGCTTCTGAAGCTTCTAACTTTATTTGTAATGTCGGGGGGTACACAGACAGTGTGTTTGTGCCCATGGCCCCAAGAAGCCATGCCAGCGAGGGAGAGAGGAGTAGGTCTTGTTGACTGAGTGAAGGCCACTGAGGGAGTGAGAGAGAGGCAGGCACGGGCAGGCTCGCATGCCCACTGATAGGCCTGGCCACTCGTAGGCTCACTGGCTACAGGCTGATTGGTGATTGATCCACATGAAGGTTACATTATGGTGATTGATACAGAGGCTACAGTATGGTGACTGATACACACAAAGGCTGCAGCATGGTGATTGATCCACACAGAGGCTACATTATGGTGACTGATCCACACAAAAGCTACAGTATGGTGACTGAACCACACAGAGTGAAGACCGCTGAGAGAGTGAGAGGCAGGGGTGGGCAGGCTGGCATGCCCACCGAGAGGCCTGGCCTCTGGTGGAAACTATGGGAAATAGACATGTAGGCTCAATGGCTACAGGCTACACTATGGTGATTGATCCACATAAAGGTTACGTTATGGTGATTGATCCACACAGAGACTACATTATGGTGATTGATCCACACAAAGGCTACAGTATGGTGATTGATCCACACAAAGGCTACAGTATTGTGATTGATCCACACAGAGGCTACATTATGGTGACTGATCCACACAAAAGCTACAGTATTGTGACCAAACCACACGGAGGCTTCATTATGGTGACTGATCCACACAAAGGCTACAGTATGATGATTGATCCACACAAAGGCTACAGTATGGTGGTTGATCCACATAAAGGGGGGCGGCGGTCAAAAAAATGTAGCTCTTTTGTTTACCGTCCGATTTCCTCCAGTTTTGGTACACAAGACAAAGTGTTTTCACTCTTTCTTGAAAATATTTATCAAAAATATACCTCAAACAACAACTGAGAAAAGACTGAAAGAGGACTGATTTACTGAAAATGCCCTTGTGGCCAAATTTATTCCTATATGGGACTACGTAAGGTTGTTTGGATACTTGGTGCCTAGAGAACAATGCTTATACTAATTTTATACGTCACCTGGCCTCTAAATAACTTATCTCTATTTCACAAAAAAAAAATAAAGTTTGTTCTTGGAATGCTGCAAAAAATCTGCCCTTTACTCCCACATAACTCCCAAAGTATTTGGAATATTTCCAAAAATTGCGTGATATAAAATAATCATTATTCTACAATTTCTGTGAATATTATTCATTTAATTAAGTAATAAAGGAAGAATTTTAGCCATTAGGTGAATAAGTTACTTCCGAGATATTAGCCTGGAACGTCGGCCGGCCCGCCGGCTTTTTTTTTTTTTTTTCTCGAAAATCGCGTTTGTTTGGGTGTATTTGTTAGTAAACTGATGTTCTAGTGCAGTTATCCTCTTCAAAACACCGTTTTCTCTTACTCAGAGACTAAAGAATACGACCTGAGAGGATTCACTCATTTATATGGAAATATTACTGATTATCTCTGGCAATATTATGGCTTATTTCATTCAGTCTAGAGTATATAACATGTTTGTATGTTATTTATAGTGTTTATTATATCATATTAGATCAATTCTGATAGATAAATAAGCCGTAGAGTTGTTATATAAGCTGATATAAGCGTAATAAAGAAGTGATTTCCCCTGGCACTCTCTGGAGCGGGAACACTTCCGAGCGTTCCCAGATGGTTCCTGGTTGTCTCAAAGTCTATGGATAAGCTCCGCCTACTGTTTTATGATGCCAAATAGTCAGTTATTATATTAGAAAGAATAATGCAAGGAAAAAAGATAAAAAACAAGGAAAAAATTCCAAAAAATATATTGGCTGTGAGCAGAGTCGCTACCCACATCACCGTCACCATACCTGATATAAATGACTATAATTTCTTGTAGAAACGTCGTAGAACATTCATTATGGTACCATTGTCTTGCCAAAGAGTTAGCTGTTTTTCGGTATGTATAACTCAATTTCCATAATTTTTTCGATTTTTGGTTGAGCGCGCGCGGAAACTAGCCCTACAGTATGGTGATTGATCCACACAGAGGCTACTTCATGGTTATTGATCTACACAGGCTACATTATAGTTACTGATCCATGCAGAGGCTACATTATGGTGATTAATCAATACAAAGGTTACAGTATAGTTATTGATCTAAACAGAGACTAGATTATGGTGAATGATCCACACAAAGGCTCCAGTTTACCTGGAGTTTACCTGGAGAGAGTTCCGGGGGTCAACGCCCCCGCGGCCCGGTCTGTGACCAGGCCTCCTGGTGGATCAGAGCCTGATCAACCAGGCTGTTGCTGCTGGCTGCACGCAAACCAACGTACGAGCCACAGTCCGGCTGATCCAGAACTGACTTTAGGTGCTTGTCCAGTGCCAGCTTGAAGACTGCCAGGGGTCTGTTGGTAATCCCCCTTATGTGTGCTGGGAGGCAGTTGAACAGTCTCGGGCCCCTGACACTTATTGTATGGTCTCTTAACGTGCTAGTGACACCCCTGCTTTTCATTGGGGGGATGGTGCATCGTCTGCCAAGTCTTTTGCTTTCGTAGTGAGTGATTTTCGTGTGCAAGTTCGGTACTAGTCCCTCTAGGATTTTCCAGGTGTATATAATCATGTATCTCTCCCTCCTGCGTTCCAGGGAATACAGGTTTAGGAACCTCAAGCGCTCCCAATAATTGAGGTGTTTTATCTCCGTTATGCGCGCCGTGAAAGTTCTCTGTACATTTTCTAGGTCGGCAATTTCACCTGCCTTGAAAGGTGCTGTTAGTGTGCAGCAATATTCCAGCCTAGATAGAACAAGTGACCTGAAGAGTGTCATCATGGGCTTGGCCTCCCTAGTTTTGAAGGTTCTCATTATCCATCCTGTCATTTTTCTAGCAGATGCGATTGATACAATGTTATGGTCCTTGAAGGTGAGATCCTCCAACATGATCACTCCCAGGTCTTTGACGTTGGTGTTTCGCTCTATTTTGTGGCCAGAATTTGTTTTGTACTCTGATGAAGATTTAATTTCCTCATGTTTACCATATCTGAGTAATTGAAATTTCTCATCGTTGAACTTCATATTGTTTTCTGCAGCCCACTGAAAGATTTGGTTGATGTCCGCCTGGAGCTTTGCAGTGTCTGCAATGGAAGACACTGTCATGCAGATTCGGGTGTCATCTGCAAAGGAAGACACGGTGCTGTGGCTGACATCCTTGTCTATGTTGGATATAAGGATGAGGAACAAGATGGGAGCGAGTACTGTGCCTTGTGGAACAGAGCTTTTCACCGTAGCTGCCTCGGACTTTACTCTGTTGACGACTACTCTCTGTGTTCTGTTAGTGAGGAAATTATAGATCCATCGACCGACTTTTCCTGTTATTCCTTTAGCACGCATTTTGTGCGCTATTACGCCATGGTCACACTTGTCGAAGGCTTTTGCAAAGTCTGTATATATTACATCTGCATTCCTTTTGTCTTCTAGTGCTTTTAGGACCTTGTCGTAGTGATCCAATAGTTGAGACAGACAGGAGCGACCTGTTCTAAACCCATGTTGCCCAGTATGGTGATTGATATACACAAATGCTTCATTATGTTGAGTGATTTATACAAAGGCTACAGTATGATGATTGATCGACACAAAGGCTACAGTATGGTGATTAATCCACACAAATGCTACATTATGGTTATTGATCCATACAAAGGCTACATTATGGTGACTGCTCCACACAAAAGCTACAGTATGGTGACCAAACCACATAGAGGCTACATTATGGTGACTGTTCCACACAAAGGCTACAGTATGGTGATTGATCCACACAAAGGCTACAGTAGGGTGATTGATCCACACAGAGGCTACATCATGGTTATTGATCTGGACAGGCTACATTATGGTTACTGATCCATGCAGAGGCTACATTATGGTGATTAATCAACACAAAGGCTACAATATGGTGATTGATAAACACAAATGCTTCATTATGTTGAGTGATCTATACAAAGGCTACAGTATGGTGATTGATCGACACAAAGGCTACAGTATGGTGATTAATCCACACAAATGCTACATTATGGTGATTGATCCATACAAAGGCTACATTATGGTGACTGATCCATACAAAAGCTACAGTATGGTGACTGATCCACATTAAGTGAAGGCCCCTGAGAGAGTGAGAGGCAGGGGTGGGCAGACTGGCATGCCCACCGAGAGGCCTGGCCTCTGGTGGAAACTATGAGAATTTGGCATGTAGGTTCACTGGCTACAGGCTACAGTATGGTGACTGATCCACATAAAGGTTACATTATGGCGATTGATCCACACAAAGGCTATAGTATGGTAACTGATCCACACAAAAGCTACAGTATGGTGATTGATCCACTCAGAGGCTACATTGTGGTGACTGATCCACACAAAAGCTACAGTATGGTGAGTGAACCATGTGGAAATTATTTAATTTCCGAAGCTATAGTGTCTAATAAGTGTTTAATGTGCTGATTTGGGTCAAAATGTATTTGCATTTTTAATGAAATCAGCTGGGTTCCCGCTGCGCCTGCGCAGATGTGCAGGGGGGTGGGGGGTCGAGCGGGGGGGGTGGGGTGGCGGGAGTGATTTGAATGGGTGAGGAGGCTGAGAAAACCGGGAATGAGGAAACTGGCGTTCACGGCGGCCTAAGGATCAATATAGGCCTCAATTCATAATATCAAGTGTCGTGACTGTCCCTAGTGAAGAGTGAGGGAACGTGATTTACGGGACCATCGTAAAGGGGTGGTAAAATTAGTGAATAATGTTCGACCGGGTGGCAGGTGCACGACCATGGTGTGTGTCCAGGGGAAATACCCGTGTGTTAATCCTTGCTCATCGGCCTCAGATCTTAATGGAGTGACCTCTAATGTGTATAATAGTTATGAGACGTTAAATCGTCTTGTGAATGGTAATGTAATCAGTGATAATAACATTGAGTTAAGAGAATGCGGGATGTGAAATAGATCGCCCTGCTCCGAGTGAACGTGTGACTCTCGTACCGAGGACAATGAAGCTTTATGGAATCACGACTTCTAAACCGGGACAAACCGACGGATACCTCGTCCTGCCGGAATAAGAACCGTGTCGGTGTAGCAGGACATCGAAATGAGATGGGGAATGGAGGAAATAAGGAGTATCAATCACCCACAGTTAAGTAACCTTTCTAGTTATAGCAGACTGATGCTGGCCAGTTAGGTATGTTGTAATTGGATAGGTTATGAGTGATCCAGCTACATCAAGTGACCACAGTGAGCTGGCTAGAAGCCAAAGTGACATCATCTCCATGCAGACTGCTTGCTGAAGCTATGACACGAGGCTGACATAGTGCCTGCTGACAGGGTCTAACTGCAGCTTGATGAGTGTCATTCTCTCAGCAGTTGGAGTTACAGCAGAGGTTAGTCTAAGCATCCCCAGACTGGTCTACACATAACTGCTCTGAGGGTCAGAAGGTGAAGTGAAACAAATCTTGATGGGAATCATAGTGGGTACGATTCTGCAGGGCATCACAAGCGGCAAATATAAAAAGCTTCCTGAACAAGTGGCTCAGATGCTCGTAACTGACGCCGGGGTCCGGGCACAGACCTCTGGTCCACACACAGCTGGGCTCAAGACCAGACAGGACACACAGAAAACTGTACACACATACTGCATATGCGGTTACAACATTACGCTTTTCAGTGCAAAAATCAATACTAAGCTATACAGGAACATATGAGAACACTGACAAAGGAATTAACACATGACATATATCTTCTCTCAAATTTCTCGACAATACAAACATATTGCTCACTGAGAAACTAACACTGTCGATATGACATCGTGTGGTGATGTCAGTGGGATGTCTCAAGATGATGTCAAGCAGCATGTTGGTGATGTCAGTGGAGTCGGGCAGCAGAGCACAGCATGTGGCTTGGGCTCTGGCTTGTAGATCCATGTGGCTTGGTAATCCACGTGGCTTTGAGTGACCTGGGGCACTCGGATACACAGCTGTGGCAAAGAATTCACACGAAAATTCACAGAAAACACAGCAGAGAGGGAGTGAGTAGCGGTGAGTGATGTATGGTGTGGTAGCATACAGTAGGGCAAGTGTGAGTGAGGCAAGAATCAGGCACTTCCTCTTCTCCAACCCACAAACACGGGGAGAAACACACACACTGAATGCAGAAACCACCACAAACTCACCTCTGACTTGCTGAAATAGTCGTGATGAGCTGAAAACAACAGCAACATACAGATGAGACTGAGCACGTGACTTGAAACAGCGTGGGACGTTGTGGCGTGTAGTTGCATGAACGCCACTTATATTTCTCGAAGAAATTCAGCAAATTTCCACCTGGATTCTGCTTGTACCTGTGTCTGGATGCTGAGACTTGCAGACACCACATCAGGATAACTCGGTGAGAAACGGATGCTTCATGCGTAGGGTGATGAAGTGAAGACAACTTCATTCCTCTTCCTTCCTCTCTCCGAGCAAACACATTTGCTGCAAGTTATCACTGTCAGCAATGTTTACGAGTTTATTGGGCCACGTTCTTGGTAGTGGGGAGTAATGATAAGGCTTCTGAAGCTTCTAACTTTATTTGTAATGTCGTGGGGTACACAGACAGTGTGTTTGTGCCCATGGCCCCAAGAAGCCATGCCAGCGAGGGAGAGAGGAGTAGGTCTTGTTGACTGAGTGAAGGCCGCTGAGAGAGTGAGAGAGAGGCAGGGGCGGGCAGGCTCGCATGCCCACAGATAGGCCTGGTCACTCGTAGGCTCACTGGCTACAGGCTGATTGGTGATTGATCCACATGAAGGTTACATTATGGTGATTGATACAGAGGCTACAGTATGGTGACTGATACA